>NC_092156.1:66983950-67283950 GCF_045791955.1 Oncorhynchus clarkii lewisi | reverse complement strand
AAATGTTAAGCGATAAGAGATCTTATTGAGATAGTTAGTACCACTTATATGGTTTGAGTTCACCTGACCGTTGGAGATGTTTGAGTAGCCACTACTCAATTTCTTTAATGAATTAGGCAGTTACTTTTCCCAGTGCATTCTACTATGTTTGAGTTCACCTGACCGTTGGAGATGTTTGAGTAGCCACTACTCAATTTCTTTAATGAATTAGGCAGTTACTTTTCACAGTGCATTCTACTGTGTTTGAGTTCACCTGACCGTTGGAGATGTTTGAGTAGCCACTACTCAATTTCTTTAATGAATTAGGCAGTTACTTTTCACAGTGCATTCTACTATGATGAACTCAAAGGACTTTTATGCATGAGCAATGATTACATATAAATAGGCTGTCAGTCACATTAGAATTAAGTCATAAATGTTTATTAATGAGCGCATAAAAGTCTGTCAGGCTTTTATGCATCAGACCTTATTTTCAAGTGATTCTTAATGAAGCAGGCTTTTGCCGCAGTGTTTAATACAGAGTCGTAAAGTCACAAATGGTGGCCAGATCATCACTCTGAACAGAACTAGAACAAAACACTGCTAGAGAAAGAAAATATGGCTGCCGTACCATTTTTGTGGTAGAGGCTAATGTTGAAACGAAGGTCGCCACGTACACCTTGCATTCTAAACCTGCCTCGGGAAACAGGAGAAAGAATTTAATTTAACCCAATCCCCTTTACAACATATTCAAAAATTTAATTAAGACCACATTCTGACTCACTGAAACCACATACCTCGGGCTCGCTGAAAGTTCATGACAGCAGACCTAGCTGTCATGTGTCTCTCTGTGTAGCTTCATGGGAATTTTGTATCCAAGGATAAATTCTAGGCTATGTAGGTATTCTCCACCAACACTACATCTGTGGCTCTATGACAAGAAAGGGAGACAGTGGTTTGGTTTAGTTATGAGGTTAAGAACCCTAGGGAGATGGAGGTGATTCATGTGATGCTGTGACTAGAATAAGGTCACACAATACAACAGATATGAGAAAGTAGGGGAGTGGGTGGGAGTTAAATAAAGAGATGGAGAGAGAGAGGGAGAGAGGAGAGAGCCAGAGAGATAGCCAGAGAGGGAGGGAGGGGAGGGGAGGGGAGGGGAGGGGAGGGGAGGGAGGGAGGGAGGGAGGGAGGGAGGGAGGGAGGGAGGGAGGGAGGGAGGGAGGGAGGGAGGGAGGGAGGGAGGGAGGGAGGGAGGGAGGGAGGGAGGGAGGGGACAATTTGCCTCAGAAACCAATGAAGTCGGGCAGTAACAGCTTGAAGATTTGGTAAAGAATTAAATAGACACTTCAGAAGGGGGAATTTGACAACTCAATAGTGTTCCCTCCTTAATGATTTGATGATAAGGCCATCTGTTTTATCTGTAATGAATAAACCATGACAAGCAGTGCTGTACATAATGCAACATAGTTTAGAAAGACACTAAAGGATGTAAAAAGAAAGACATTTGTATGTAAAACAACAGAATGCTATCTAACAGCATGAGAGACACACAGTAGCCTTTGGCAACAATGATCACACCATTAAAATACAGCATGCCATGTTCACGGTCTCTGCCATTGTGTCCAAATGGGATAACACATTTCATCTGACTAAGATAGTGCATATGAGAAAGCAGGCGAGTGGGTGGGAGTTAGAGAGAGAGAGAGAGAGTTGGAGAGAGAGAGTTGGAGAGAGAGAGTTAGAGAGAGAGAGAGAGAGAGAGTTAGAGATATATATACCACTCCACCCTGGACTTGAACAGCCTCTATGACCAGGTCCACCTCTACAAGGCAGCAGTGCCCATCTTTGCCCGGACTCTAAAGGACATCGCTCTCAAACGTATCCCCAACACTTCACACAGGAGCAACAGATCAATAGACACCCCACCCAGACCAACGAGACACCCTCCCAGACCTGCAGGACCCCCCCCCCCCCCCCCCCCCCCGGACCTACACATAGAGGACCCACGCCAAGAGGAATTACATCCAGACCACAGTACACCCAGACACATCCACACCCCCACCCCAACCAATCAACACCCCCCCACGTCAACCATGCCCACACCCCATTTAGGCCCCCTCAGATCAGACCTATGCCACTCCTGCCCACCCCATGTACCCCACCCCCGCAAAGAGGGCCTCAACATGGAAGCCACACATACGCCCAGGTAGTGAGCGGGCAAACAGTCCCAACCCCCACTCTCACACTCGCCCAAGCCAATGGCATGTACCAGATGCTCAGCAGGCTCTGCTCACACTTACTGGCCTGAGGCCAAACCACGACCAACAACATTGGACACTCTATGGAACAAAAAGCCTTCACTATATCATCCTGGAATATCCAAGGCCTGAGGTCATCTGCCTTTGGCCTAAAGAGCAGAAACCCAGACTTCACCAAAGAAATCAGTAATATAGACATTGTCATCCTGCAAGAAACCTGGTATAGAGGAGACGGACCCACTGGTTGCCCTCTAGGTTACAGAGAGCTGGTAGTCCCATCCACCAAACTACCAGGTGTGAAACAGGGAAGGGACTCAGGGGGTATGCTAATTTGGTATAGAGCAGACCTAACTCACTACATTAAATTAATCAAAACAGGAACATTCTACATTTGGCTAGAAATTCAAAAGGAAATGATCCTAACAGAGAACAATTTCCTCCTGTGTGCTACCTATATTCCCCCACTAGAATCCCCATATTTTAATGAAGACAGCTTCTCCATCCTGGAGGGGGAAATCAGTCATTTCCAGGCCCAGGGACATGTACTAGTCCGTGGCGACCTAAATGCCAGAACCGGACAAGAACCTGACACCCTCAGCACACAGGGGGACAAACACCTGCCTGGAGGTGACAGCATCCCCTCCCACATATGCCCCCCTAGGCACAACTATGACAACATAACCAACAAAAACGGGTCACAACTCCTGCAGCTCTGTCGCACGCTGGGTATGTACATAGTCAACGGTAGGCTTCGAGGGGACTCCTATGGTAGGTACACCTATAGCTCATCTCTTGGCAGTAGTACTGTAGACTACTTTATCACTGACCTCAACCCAGAGTCTCTCAGAGTGTTCCCAGTCAGCCCACTGACACCCCTATCAGACCACAGCAAAATCACAGTCTACTTAAACAGAGCAATACTCAATCATGAGGCATCAAAGCCAAAGGAACTGAGTAACATTAAGAAATCCTATAGATTATAAGGAATGCAGTTTGGAAACCTACCAAATAACAATTAGGCAACAACAAATTCAATCCCTTTTAGACAATTTCCTGGGTAAAACGTTCCACTGTAATAGTGAAGGTGTAAACTTGGCAGTAGAAAATCTTAACAGTATATTTGACCTCTCAGCTTCCCTATCAAATCTAAAAATCTCAAATAGAAAACCGAAGAAAATTAACAATAATGACAAATGGTTTGATGAAGAATGCAAAAATCTAAGAAAGAAATTGAGAAACCTGTCCAACCAAAAACATAGAGACCCTACGCCTTCACTATGGTGAATCACTAAAACAATACAGAAATACACTACGGAAAAAGAAGGAGCAGCATGTCAGAATTCAGCTCAATGCAATTGAAGAATCCATAGACTCTAACCACTTCTGGGAAAATTGGAAAACACTAAACAAACAACAACACGAAGAATTATCTATCCAAAATGGAGATGTATGGGTAAACCACTTCTCCAATCTTTTTGGCTCTATAACAAAGAATAAAGAGCAAAAACATATACATGATCAAATACAGATCTTAGAATCAACTATTAAAGACTACCAGAACCCACTGGATTCTCCAATTACATTGAATGAGTTACAGGACAAAATAAAAACCCTCCAACCCAAAAAGGCCTGTGGTGTTGATGGTATCCTCAATGAAATGATCAAATATACAGACAACAAATTCCAATTGGCTATACTAAAACTCTTTAACATCATACTTAGCTCTGGCATCTTCCCCAATATTTGGAACCAAGGACTGATCACTCCAATCCACAAAAGTGGAGACAAATTTGACCCCAATAACTACCGTGGAATATGTGTCAACAGTCACCTTGGGAAAATCCTCTGCATTATCATTAACAGCAGACTCGTACATTTCCTCAATGAAAACAATGTAGTGAGCAAATGTCAAATTGGCTTTTTACCAAATTACCGTACAACAGACCATGTATTCACCCTGCACACCCTAATTGACAACCAAACAAACCAAAACAAAGGCAAAGTCTTCTCATGCTTTGTTGATTTCAAAAAAGCCTTCGACTCAATTTGGCATGAGGGTCTGCTATACAAACTGATGGAAAGTGGTGTTGGGGGTAAAACATACGACATTATAAAATCCATGTACACAAACAAGAAGTGTGCGGTTAAAATTGGCAAAAAACACACACATTTCTTCACACAGGGTCGTGGGGTTAGACAGGGATGCAGCTTAAGCCCCACCCTCTTCAACATATATATCAACGAATTGGTGCGGGCACTAGAAAAGTTTGCAGCACCCGGCCTCCCCCTGCTAGAATCCGAAGTGAAATGTCTGCTGTTTGCTGATGATCTGGTGCTTCTGTCACCAACCAAGGAGGGCCTACAGCAGCACCTAGATCTTATGCACAGATTCTGTCAGACCTGGGCCCTGACAGTAAATCTCAGTAAGACCAAAATAATGGTGTTCCAAAAAAGGTCCAGTCACCAGGACCACAAATACAAATTCCATCTAGACACTGTTGCCCTAGAGCACACAAAAAACGATACATACCTTGGCCTAAACATCAGCGCCACAGGTAACTTCCACAAAGCTGTGAACGATCTGAGAGACAAGGCAAGAAGGGCATTCTATGCCATCAAAAGGAACATAAATTTCAACATACCAATTAGGATTTGGCTAAAAATACTTGAATCAGTCATAGAGCCCATTGCCCTTTATGGTTGTGAGGTCTGGGGTCCGCTCACCAACCAAGACTTCACAAAATGGGACAAACACCAAATTGAGACTGCACGCAGAATTCTGCAAAAATATCCTCCGTGTACAACGTAGAACACCAAATAATGCATGCAGAGCAGAATTAGGCCGATACCCACTAATTATCAAAATCCAGAAAAGAGACGTTAAATTCTATAACCACCTAAAAGGAAGCGATTCCCAAACCTTCCATAACAAAGCCATCACCTACAGAGAGATGAACCTGGAGAAGAGTCCCCTAAGCAAGCTGGTCCTGGGGCTCTGTTCACAAACACAAACACACCCTACAGAGCCCCAGGACAACAGCACAATTAGACCCAACCAAATCATGAGAAAACAAAAAGATAATTACTTGACACATTGGAAAGAATTAACAAAAAAAACTGAGCAAACTAGAATGCTATTTGGCCCTACACAGAGTACACAGCAGCAGAATACCTGACCACTGTGACTGACCCAAAATTAAGGAAAGCTTTGACTATGTACAGACTCAGTGAGCATAGCCTTGCTATTGAGAAGGGCCGCCGTAGGCAGACATGGCTCTCAAGAGAAGACAGGCTATGTGCTCACTGCCCACAAAATGAGGTGGAAACTGAGCTGCACTTCCTAACCTCCTGCCCAATGTATGACCATATTAGAGAGACATATTTCCCTCAGATTACACAGATCCACAAAGAATTCGAAAACAAATCCAATTTTGAAAAACCATATCTACTGGGTGAAATTCCACAGTATGCCATCACAGCAGCAAGATTTATGACCTGTTGCCACAAGAAAAGGGCAACCAGTGAAGAACAAACACCATTGTAAATACAACCCATATTTATGCTTATTTATTTTATCTTGTGTCCTTTAACCATTTGTACATTGTTAAAACACTGTATATATATATATAATATGACATTTGTAACGTCTTTATTGTTTTGAAACTTCTGTATGTGTAATGTTTACTGTTAATTTTTGATTGTTTTTCACTTTATGTATTCACTTTATATATTATCTACCTCACTTGCTTTGGCAATGTTAACTAACACATGTTTCCCATGCCAATAAAGCCCTTGAATTGAATTGAATTGAATTGAGAGAGAGTTAGAGAGAGATAGTGAGAGAGTGAGAGAGAGAGTGAGAGAGTGAGAGAGAGTTAGAGAGAGAGTTAGAGAGAGAGAGTTAGAGAGAGAGAGTTAGAGAGAGAGAGTTAGAGAGAGAGAGTGAGAGAGAGAGAGTAACCATTGAAGTCTGCCAGTAACTGCTTGTAGACTTGGTAAACAATTAGAAAGAAACTTCAGAAGAGGGAATGTGAAAACTCAATAGTTTTCTCTCCTTAAAAAAGGCAGCCGTTTTTATATCAATATCATGTCATTTCAGGGTAACAAGTGAGCACCTTACTGTAATAGGTTTCCATTGAAATGTGCAAAAAGAGATTTTAGGCAAAAAAAAAATATTTCTCAAGAAAGGATTTTGCTAGGACTGTCTGGGAGTGGTCTGAGTGGGGAGGGGGAGACTGAAAACAAACTATTGGCAGATTGGCTATTTGTCTAATAACCAATTTACTTCATGGTGATGTCACCATGGAAAGCTGAAACTCTCGCCCATGCAAACCTGCTGATTAGAAGGTCCTGTGTAGATTATATTTACAACCAGGAAATAACTACCAGAAAATAACACTGATCACATTTTTTCCACACTTCTACAGTGTTAGTTTCATCAGTTGTTTTACAACATGATACACAACGAAGGGTAAACAGAAAGTAGCCCTTAAAACAACAGCACGTCATGACTCATGAGTGTTTCAGGATCTCTGCAGTTGTTTTCCAAATGGGATAACCCACTTTATCTGGCTGAGAGAGATACAACATGGAAACAAGATATGTCAAGCCACCTGAGCCAGCGCTCAGGAAAACAGTATCCTACCACACGTGACATTTAATTAATAACGACATAACAAGACAACAGGGCATCTCTTCAGTCAGAGTGGTCTCCCTTTAAATCTCACAGTCCCACCTCTATCTCCCATCCAATACGTGAAACTGCTTTGGTTAAAAACGTTCCTCACACTTTGATAACGAGCTACCACGCCGCAAATTGCGCCACCCGCAATTAAGCTCCGACACGACAAAGACGTTAACATCCAGACTGTGCAGCACGTGTACTTCCTGTCAGTATGATTAAACCTCTGGTTTACCGAATGCTGCGTCTTCCACTGGCTCGCTATCGAGGCCCGTTGATTAACCAGAGGACCTGGGTTTTATTTGGAAGGGGCCCACTTGTCTTTCTCTACCCCATGTGCTCAAGTACTATTCACTGCAGGGGCAATTAATTAAACACCAGTCAACTGTGAATAATACATTAACCGTCATGATATCCCTCCTGAATATCCCGTAATTTATGTGGCGGCCGTCGCTTCTTTAAAAAATAAAGAAGCCCAGGCAGGGATGAAAAGAAAGAGCGGATGGAAACTGGAAAGGAGGAGGAGAAGAGGTGGAGAAACAGACAACGCCAGCATGCAAATGTTCTCATCCATCTTGCCGGGGAACACTGAGTGCGGGTTTATCTGATCCTAGTAAAGCAGTCCATCTCTGTCGACAGACTACACTTAGACAACCTGCTAGCTATAAACCGGGATGCTAATGGCACTGGCTACCAAATGCAAAAGGGAAAACTCACTCATCCGAGTGGTTTAGCATCTTGCGCACTCTTACAACCCACGGCTTAATCCCCATTGCCACTGTCCCACTGTATCATTGAGTCAGCCAAAGTGAGTTAGTGGTGCAAGGGATTATGAGGTAAAGGACCTTGGGTGACCGCTGTACCGGCCAGGGGGCAAAAGGAATCCAGAGACGTTCTTACAACCTGCTTCTGCACTTGCGGGTGCCGTTGGAGGGTACGGGAGAATACAAGCCACTAAATGTGGGTTCCAGAACCCACCACAACATCAGAACACTGCACTGGTGGCCTGACCACTGTCCAGGTCAGAACACTTTCCTTACATGTTGTCATGACGTTGGCCTGGGGGTAGGTTTATGAGAGTCATAAATACCTCTTCCCCCCTTTTTCCTCTCTCTACCCTACTGATGTGAAATTTGAAAACCCCTTGGTTAACATACAGATTCTGGGAACATCAGAAGGTGGGGGGAAATGAACTATATTCTGGTAATCCGACCAATTGAACATATGCGGTGGTACTTAATTAATATGATGTCAGTTCGGTTGTCATCTGAGACATTCTCATCAATGATAAGATGCCATAAACTCTACAGTGGAAAGTCTGCACATTGTAGTTATCGGATTTAGAATGCATAAAATACTGTATTTACGATAGCACAGCTTCTTCCTTTGGTCCTCAGTCTTCCCGCTCTTTCACTCAAACCCAGCCCTTTTCTTTTGTGTAACCAGCTGTCATATCTGTTCCGCCCGCTAGGGACGTTTTCCTTTATGACGTAATTTGTAATCAAGGTATAATTAATTCTGTGTATATGTAATTCTGTGCGATTAGTTAGGTATTTAATAAATAAATAATGAAACCCAATTTTGTATTACTGATTCAACTTGTTAGCCAGGGTTCGTGAAGATAACCAATAATTTACAACTTTCACATGAGACTGAATTAAGGTGACCATTAATATTGACTGCTATTGATGTAAAATATTACTAGGTCTTTAACAGTTTATTCAGAAGATAACAGCTCTATAGATATTATTTTGTGGTGCCCCGACTCTCTAGTTAATTACATTTACATGATTAGCTCAATCAGGTAATATTAATTACAGAGAAATGATTTTATAGAATAGCATGCCATATCACTTAATCCGGCATAGCCAAAGACACGACAATGTAGAAACTGAAAATCTGGAAATGACTAGAGCACATCGGAGAGTGGAATGACATGGCAGAATGGAAGCTACAGTAGTACTGACACTGTTGTTGGGAACACTCCAAACCAGGGAAGATGACCAGGGACTGAGTTGAGGCAGGACTTTGATAGAGCCAGGGACATGTAAGACAATTCATTTAGCATCTTACCAGCAACAAATGAAGCCACTACTGCACAAATGGACTCACCTTGCAACTCTATGTAAAAGGTACAACCGTCTTTATACAAAGGACGATGGTTGCAGCAGTGTAGTGGACTTTTTCAATGTTTTCCAATGCAGGAAATATCACACACACACTGGCACAGTAATGCACATCTGCATGCTGATAGGTCCGTGCACTTCCACATAGAAATGTACACACGGCCCTCACGTTGGCTTCAAATTCTGCTACAAGATTCAACACCAACTGTCACCATCACACACGCTCAGCAAATTCATGAAATAAACTTCTCCTACCTGGTGTCGAAGGACGTCGTCAGGAAGAAAAAAAGCTTGTGTCCGTCCCTCTGCGTGTGTGTCCGGCCTCTCGGTCTTGTCGATGTGCTATTGATAGAAAGGAGAACACGGAGGTAAACAGACAGCCTCACACAGAGCACCTCTAGGCACTGCACTAGTTACTCTACAGATCTATGTTGCTGTGTTTACAGTACAGACAGAGATTCTGAGAACAATGTCAACATCAGCAGCAAGAGCAGCTGTCCTATAGCCTGGCTGGCTGACTGGACAGAACCACCCGCTTGGAGCGGAGAAACACACTGCCAGGGAAAGGTCAGGGGAGAGACCGGAGGGAGGGGGAGGGAGGAAGCGAGGGATAGACAGAGGAGAGAGGAGGGGATAGGGGGATTGTTAACGATTGGTGCCCTGGCAGTGGCGCAGCGGCGAGGGAGCGAGGGGAGCATTGGGGTTGGACAGGCAGGGGTGCAGCTGAATACCAGAGCGGTTCCCAGATGGCTGTGTGGGTTCGCTGCAGCTCTGGCAATGTGGTGACTGCAGCACAAACTAACTTTATTTTCATTGGCTCCTGCTGCCTCTGTCCAGAGTAGAGATAGATGGCCCCTTCTTGAGCAAGGGAGTGTGTGTGAGAGAGAGAGGAGGGAATGGGGGTGGTTGACATGCTGCTCTTGTAGAGGGCACCACACTAGGGAATGCTTATGTCTCTGTGCGTGTGTGTGTGTGTGTGTGTGTAATAGCGCACAGCTATATACAATTCATAAGCTCTCCTTGGGCAGCGGCAAAGGAATCAGTAAAGATGGAGCACGCACACACACATTTTTCAAGTGTTGCTTGTTGAAAATGTCTTTAAACATTTCCTGTCTGTAACCCTTTTAGAGAGACAGAACTAAAAATGGAATCCATAGACCTGTTATCATATATGGGAGAAGTGATGTTTGCCAACCAGATGGAATCATTTGGAGTATTCCACTAACCACAGCTTTCTCACTGTGCTCTGCCTGCTCTGCATTCAACCAAGCATTTCTACCCAATATATTTCTATGCAGATGATGCAACTGTACTTGGAGGGGCAATGTGTCCTGGGAGAGACATCACCATACCCACCTCTCTCTGCGTCATTTCCCAAACAAAGTGCTTAAGAAGCAAACGAATCCCGTCGGACCCCCTCCTACCCCTTCGCTTCCTTTTCCTAATAAATCAGCATCATTGACCACTGGACAGACTCCAGCTTTAAAATGCGTTTTTACCACAGGCAGCTAAGGACGCATAAAATGTATCACTCAAAGTTCCTCAGCCCGGGTGTTTCACAGATACTTTGCCAGGCCAAGTGTTTAACTGCTTTTGTTGTGGGGCGGCCATAACTGGAGAATATGCGCTCAATACCTCATGGATATGATTTATATGTATACTATAAAGTCATATAGATTGCTCTCTTTCTGTTCCAGACAAAAATAAATTGAGGACCTGCAGTGTCTGGAGAGATGCCTAGACAGGAATACATGGATTCATGTACACACAAGCAAGTGTGTATGCAGATACATACAACGAATACACGCACACAAATGCACATACACTGACACCAGGTTGCACACACACAGAGACGTTTCCACACACACAGACATGTGTCCACACACACACACACAGACATGTGTCCACACACACACAGACATGTGTCCACACACACACAGACATGTGTCCACACACACACAGACATGTGTCCACACACACACAGACATGTGTCCACACACACACACACAGACATGTGTCCACACACACACAGACAGACATGTGTCCACACACACACAGACAGACATGTGTCCACACACACACAGACATGTGTCCACACACACACAGACATGTGTCCACACACACACAGACATGTGTCCACACACACACAGACATGTGTCCACACACACACAGACATGTGTCCACACACACAACCGTGTTGCATTAGAATGTTTTGATTATCATTTTTGATTTATTGAATATTAAAACATACAATCTAGCTGCTGTGAAGCCACTCAACATTTACATTACATTCAGTCATCTAACAGACTCCCATCCAGAGCCACACACAGGAGCAACCAGGGTCAACGCCATGCTCAAGGGCACCTCGACAGAACTCCCACTAAGTCAAAACGGGGACCCGAACCAGTGTCCTATCGGTCACCGGGCCAAGCTCCCAACCACCAGGCCACCAACCATCCAAGATCCCTCCACAGTTCCCCCGAGAGCTGCCCCTCAACCATCCGAGACCCCCCCCCACCCCCGAAAAACAAACCTCTCCTTACACCCCCCCCCCCCCAAGCCACAGTTCCACAATGCACCAACAAAAATAACAAAAGAAAAATACAAATTAAAACAGAAAAAAACGATGCAAAAATAAATACTCTTGAGTACTATTTACATGTGTATGTCCGTGTGTGTGCACATGTGTGCATTTGAATGCGAGTGTGTGTATATGCATGTGTACTCGCGCACAAGCACCTGCGTGGCATCAGCATCAGCCTCAGGCAAACAGGCATTGGATGTAACAACATTGCCCCTCTCTGTTGCATTAGGAGTTACCCATGCTTGTCATGTCCTGGCAGTCTAGGAGTGAAGACTGTGTGAAGTGGATGGCAGAGGTTCAAAAGTGTGTGGAGAATGACTGAGCATGTTTCTCTCCCTCTATCTGCCGCCCTGATTAGATTAAACCATTCCTCAATTGATTGTAACGAGACTGTCAAAAGAAAATATCTTCCTCAGTTATATCTTCCGTAACCGTCTATCGGGTGAAAGACGTGTGGAACATGTTTGTGAGATAAAGCAGAAAATCAACTCAGCAGATGTCACAAAGTTATCTTGTTGTATTGTACAGTACTCTTAGTCCAAATAGATGATGCAATAATGATATCAGTAGTTCTATCTTTAACCGAAGGACAACGCTGCTTTAAAATATCTCGCTTATGTCTCTCTCGCTCTCTCTGAGACAAACAATTATTGCCTCCAGAATTTTTACAACAACAACTATCAGCACTTCTTCCAAAGCTTGAAAAGTTACATTTTAAGAACATGTCTGAGTAGTCGGTTTCTGGTTGCTGCAGCCAAGACTGGTGATTACATTGAGAATTAATAGGAGAGACAGAAAGAGCCTCAGAGAACACGCACACACACAGAGACAGAGACAGAGACAGAGAGAGAGAGAGAGAGAGAGAGAGAGAGAGAGAGAGAGAGAGAGAGAGAGAGAGAGAGAGAGAGAGAGACGAATAAGTGATGTCTTAATGTAATGGCTGTGAGATGATGATTAGACTGAATTACCACCTTCTACAAAGTCCTTCACTCGTGTTTGGCCATTCTGGGTTGGCTGCCCATCCGAAAGACCGCACCCTACACAGGGCAATGTCCCCAATCACTGCCCTGGGGCTTTGGGATATTTTATTTTAGACCAGAGGAAAGGGTGACTCCTACTGGCCCTCAAACACCACTTCCAGCAACATCTGGTCTCCCATCCAGGACCAACCCTGCTTAGCTGCTTAGCTTCAGAAGCAAGCCAGCAGGGTGGTATGCTGCTGGCATACCGTTCGACTAACAGCGGCGGAAAGCGTGTGTGTGCACGCAGGCATACGCGCGCGCGTGTGTGTGAGAGAGAGAGAGAAAGTGAGAAGAAGAATGATCAAGAGATAAGACAGGGATAGCAGCATGGAGTCTCTTCACCCCAAGCACAACAAGGATCTATTTTGAAAAAAACTAACCACAGAGAAAAAGGTCCCTATACCGCTGATGGGCTGTGGCGGCCCAATTATACATGTCATCCATTTACATAAGACTTCAAGAAGAGTGGAAAACAAATTCAATTATTAATTCATTCCACGTCCGTTTGTTGGTAAATAACCAATGCGGTTGAGGAGAGGAGAGGAGCGAACGAATGGTACAGATTAAACGTAGAAAAACCTGGCCTGACAACAGTGACAGAATGAGAATGGGACAGGAAGGAAGTCACACACTGACAAAAATAAAATCGTTCCGCATCAACAGCGTTTTTAGAGAGCCCTCAATGGGGCTTTCACAGCTGATCAGCCTCTCGTTCGGAACGAACGCGCCCCGCTCATAGTGAACTGCTGATCCACTTTAAAACTTTGACAAGCACTATTACACAGACGGATGGCTATTTGCTGCGGCGCCCGAGCTGCGATCACCAGCCAGCCGCCTGTCTCCTACTGCTGCGCACCGGGCTGCGTTCACCAGCCGTCTGTCTCCTACGTTCACAGACACTCAAGGGCTGCTAAAAGCAGCTCCAGTCAACTCCTATCTGATGTGTCTGCTTTATCAACACTGATAATCAATAATGCAGCTGGAGCTGCCATTCACTAGGACAATGCTGCACTGCTCAGACAAAATGGCCGCCACTGGGCCACAACATTCTCTCACTGGGGGAAGAAAGATGCACTGATATGGGACTTATCTTTCTGTTTATTCACATGAAGATGATTTGAATAAAGGGAGGGTAATGTATTTGAAAATAACCTGCGCTCAGCAGTACTCAGCCAAGATGGCCACCTTCAGGGCAACATTCTCTCACTGGGGAAGATAAGTGCACTGATATGGGACTTATCTGTTGATTCACATAAAGATGATTTGAATAAAGGAGTTGGACATTTGGAAAAGGTTCTGCATCATATGATGGATTTGGAATCATCATGATGGTGGCAAGTGACAATTTGCTTCTTGAAAGTCTTGAAATTCTTCTTCTTGAAATTGTATTGCTGACATTCAAAACACTTTGGCACTGTATCAAAAAAAATATATATACAGTGCCTTGCGAAAGTATTCGGCCCCCTTTAACTTTGCGACCTTTTGCCACATTTCAGGCTTCAAACATAAAGATAGAAAACTGTATTTTTGTGAAGAATCAACAACAAGTGGGACACAATCATGAAGTGGAACGACATTTATTGGATATTTCAAACTTTTTTAACAAATCAAAAACTGAAAAATTGGGCGTGCAAAATTATTCAGCCCCTTTACTTTCAGTGCAGAAAACTCTCTCCAGAAGTTCAGTGAGGATCTCTGAATGATCCAATGTTGACCTAAATGACTAATGATGATAAATACAATCCACCTGTGTGTAATCAAGTCTCCGTATAAATGCACCTGCACTGTGATAGTCTCAGAGGTCCGTTAAAAGCGCAGAGAGCATCATGAAGAACAAGGAACACACCAGGCAGGTCCGAGATACTGTTGTGAAGAAGTTTAAAGCCGGATTTGGATACAAAAATATTTCCCAAGCTTTAAACATCCCAAGGAGTACTGTGCAAGCGATAATATTGAAATGGAAGGAGTATCAGACCACTGCAAATCTACCAAGACCTGGCCGTCCCTCTAAACTTTCAGCTCATACAAGGAGAAGACTGATCAGAGATGCAGCCAAGAGGCCCATGATCACTCTGGATGAACTGCAGAGATCTACAGCTGAGGTGGGAGACTCTGTCCATAGGACAACAATCAGTCGTATATTGCACAAATCTGGCCTTTATGGAAGAGTGGCAAGAAGAAAGCCATTTCTTAAAGATATCCATAAAAAGTGTTGTTTAAAGTTTGCCACAAGCCGCCTGGGAGACACACCAAACATGTGGAAGAAGGTGCTCTGGTCAGATGAAACCAAAATTGAACTTTTTGGCAACAATGCAAAACGTTATGTTTGGCGTAAAAGCAACACAGCTGAACACACCATCCCCACTGTCAAACATGGTGGTGGCAGCATCATGGTTTGGGCCTGCTTTTCTTCAGCAGGGACAGGGAAGATGGTTAAAATTGATGGGAAGATGGATGGAGCCAAATACAGGACCATTCTGGAAGAAAACCTGATGGAGTCTGCAAAAGACCTGAGACTGGGACGGAGATTTGTCTTCCAACAAGACATTGATCCAAAACATAAAGCAAAATCTACAATGGAATGGTTAAAAAATAAACATATCCAGGTGTTAGAATGGCCAAGTCAAAGTCCAGACCTGAATCCAATCGAGAATCTGTGGAAAGAACTGAAAACTGCTGTTCACAAATGCTCTCCATCCAACCTCACTGAGCTCGAGCTGTTTTGCAAGGAGGAATGGGAAAAAATGTCAGTCTCTCGATGTGCAAAACTGATAGAGACATACCCCAAGCGACTTACAGCTGTAATCGCAGCAAAAGGTGGCGCTACAAAGTATTAACTTAAGGGGGCTGAATAATTTTGCACGCCCAATTTTTCAGTTTTTGATTTGTTAAAGTTTGAAATATCCAATAAATGTCGTTCCACTTCATGATTGTGTCCCACTTGTTGTTGATTCTTCACAAAAAAATACAGTTTTATATCTTTATGTTTGAAGCCTGAAATGTGGCAAAAGGTCGCAAAGTTCAGGGGGCCGAATACTTTCGCAAGGCACTGTATATATTTATTATATTTCTTTGAGTGGATTATCCCTTTAAGCTCAAAACTACTGACCCTCTCAGGTACAATGGACGTTCAGTAACATGTACATTTTCCCTGACCCTGGAGTTGCCATTTCCTGGTAGGAGGCATGTGACAATACACTGTCTGAACGGTCCGAATGTCCAAAATGCTGTGCATGGCTTCTAGCTACAATACAGTGTATTCGGAAAGTATTCAGGCCCCTTGGCTTTTCCCACATTTTGTTACATTACAGCCTTGTTCTAAAATGGATTAAATACTTTTTTCCCCCTAGTCAATCCACACAAACACACACACAATACCCCATAATGACAAAGCAAAAACAGGTTTTAGAAATGTTCGCAAATGTATTAAAAATACAAATAATTTACACAAGTATTCAGACCCTTTGCTATGAGACTATACATAGACCTAAAGCTGACACAAGCAAACAAACTATCCCCGAAAAGCTCTCTCTATATATACAGTACCGGTCAAATGTTTGGACACACCTATTCATTCAAGGGTTGTTCTTTATTTTTACTATTTTCTACATTGTAGAATAATAGTGAAGACATCAAAACTATGAAATAACACATATGGAATCATCTAGTAACCAAAAAAGTGTTAAACATGTCAAATATATTTTCGATTTTAGATTCTCAAAGTAGCCACCCTTTGCCTTGATGACAGCTTTTCACACTCTCAACCAGCTTCACCTGGAATGCTATTCCAACAATCTTGAAGGAGTTCCCACATATACTAAGTACTTGTAGGATGCTTTTCTTCACTCTGCGGTCCAACTCATCCCAAACCATCTCAATTGGGTTGAGGTCAGGTGATTGATGGAGTGCGGCATCAGATGACCTGGCCTCCACACTCTCCTTTTTGGTCAAATAGTCCCTACACAGCCTGGAGATGTGTTGGGTCATTGTCCTGTTGAAAAACAAACTATAGTCCCACGAAGCACAAACCAGATGGGATGGCGTATCGCTACAGAATGCTGTGGTAGCCATGCTGTGGTAGCCATGAGTGTGCCTTGAATTCAACTTCCGGAATTCAACTTCCAACGCCGACAGAGATGGCCGCCTCGCTTCGCGTTCCTAGGAAACTATGCAGTGTTTTGTTTTTTTACGTGTTATTTCTTACATTAGTACCCCAGGTCATCTTAGTAACAAGCATTTCGCTACACTCGCATTAACATTTGCTAACCATGTGTATGTGACAAATAAAATATTATTTGATTTGATTTGAATTCAAAATAAATCACTGACAGTTTCACCAGCAAAGAACCCCCACACCATCACACCTCCTCCTCCATGCTTCACGGTGGGAACCACACATGCGGAGATCATCCGTTCACCTACTCTGTGTCTCACAAAGACACAGCGGTTGGAACCAAAAATCTCAAATTTGGACTCATCAGAGCAAAGGACAGATTTCAACCAATCTAATGTCTATTGCTTGTGTTTCTTGGCCCAAGCAAGTCTCTTCTTATTATTGGTGTCCTTAAGTAGTGGTTCCTTTGCAGCAATTCGACCATGAAGGCCTGATTCACACAGTCTTTTCTGAACAGTTGATGTTGAGATGTGTCTGTTACTTGAACTCTGTGAAGCATTTATTTGGCCTACAATTTCTGAGGCTGGTTACTCTAATGAACATCTCCAGGCTGTGTAAGGGCTCTGCAGCAGAGGTAACTCTGGGTCTTCCTTTCCTGTGGCGGTCCTCGTGAGAGCCAGTTTCATCATAGCACTTGATGGTTTTGAGACTGCACTTGAAGAAGCTCTAAAAGTTCTTGAAATGTTGGCTGACCTTCATGTCTTAAAGTAGTGATGGACAGTCTCTTTGCTTATTTGAGCTGATCTTGCCATAATATGGACTTGGTATTTTACCAAATAGGGCTATCTTCTGTATACCACCCCTACCTTGTCACAACACAACTGATTGGCTCAATGGATTAAGAAGGAAATAACTTCCACAAATGAACTTAAGGCCCACCTGTTAATTTAAACGTATTCCAGGTGACTACCTCATGAAGCTGGTTGAGAGAATGCCAAGATTATGCAATGCTGTCATCAAGGCAAAGGGTGGCTACTGAAAATCAAATATATTTTGATTTGTTCAACACTTTTTTGGTTACTACATGATTCCACGTGTTATTTCATAGTTTTGATGTCTTCACTATTTATTCGACAATGTAGAAAATAGTACAAATAAAGAAAAACCCTTGAATGAGTAGGTGTGTCCAAACTTTTGACTGGTACTGTGTATATATCCACTTTCTGAGTTGTAGAGTGGATATTTGAATCAGTTTCTGAGAGGGACTGGATACTTTAGTGCGTGGTCTGGAAACAGAGAAGACATCCCAACACACAGAGATCATGCAGCTGAGCAATTAGAGACAAATCCATCTGCACACATCACAGATCCCTCACTCTTCACCCGCAATTAACACTCCTCCTCACTGTAGACGAAGGAGAATGAATGAGCACACGTGGCATGTCTATTTCTCTTCTCTGCAATCAATGGAATACTAACAGTTGATCTCATCTGCCAATATGTCACGCTCTTTGATGCCCTTGTGTCACTGAATGTTGGTGAAATCAGTCAACTAATAATGTGGCGTTCATCCAGTTCAGTTGAACATGAGTGAAGCTGTGCTCGGCTCATGTTTCTGTACTAATTCACTTCTTAACTAATTGATGCAAACGTGTCTTCTCAACCAATCATTGACCACAGCAGTTCCAGCTCAATGACCTAGCATAACCTGGTTTAATGGGCCTAAAAACAACGTATAATAACTGCAGTAAAAATTGCAGAGTGGATAACGACTCAAATCATTGTTCTCATAACTTGAACTATGAATCCTCATTCAATCCCACACTTTAAATACTATTATTACTATTTAGAATATACTAATGTCTTTCCTCTCCAAAGCTCTGATTATATTCCAGTCCCACACAACGCGGTCCTTGATCCTCCCTAAATGTCATTACAACCAGCCTATATGTGAGAGAGTGGAACAGAACAATCCGCATCCACTGGGCCCTGTTTTTCAGAAGTTATCTGGATTTCACTTACTGGAGAGGATTAAATGCATAGAAATAGAATGAATAGAATGGACTAAAAAAAACGAACTTGTTTCCAAGAAGTTGAGGAATTGAGGTGATGATGTGAAGTGTAGTTGACAGGACAGACAGGTTAGGAGGGAGAGTTGTGCCTGAGGAGGGTTTTGGCTTGGTGTAGTGAGCCAGGAGGGGTAGGTTGCCTACATAGTGCACTATTTCTGACAAGAGCCCTATTGAAAGAAGTAAGTAGGGGTAGGGTGCCATTTGGGAGACACATGAATGGATCGATTCTGTCTGACTTGAGGCCCACAACATTGATGACGCATCTGGAAGTGTTTGAGATTCACCCCGACACTGTTCGGGTCTTAATGGGATTCAAACATTTTAGATGCAGAGAGGGAGACGGCTGGGTGGGAGTCTGGAGGGAGAGAGGGAGGCGGCTGGGTGGGAGTCTGGAGGGAGAGAGGGAGACGGCTGGGTGGGAGTCTGGAGGGAGAGAGGGAGACGGCTGGGTGGGAGTCTGGAGGGAGAGAGGGAGACGGCTGGGTGGGAGTCTGGAGGGAGAGAGGGAGACGGCTGGGTGGGAGTCTGGAGGGAGAGAGGGAGACGGCTGGGTGGGAGTCTGGAGGGAGAGAGGGAGGCGGCTGGGTGGGAGTCTGGAGGGAGAGAGGGAGGCGGCTTGGTGGGAGTCTGGAGGGAGAGAGGGAGACGGCTGGGTGGGAGTCTGGAGGGAGAGAGGGAGACGGCTCAGTGGGAGTCTGGAGGGAGACAGGGAGAAGGCTGGGTGGGAGTCTGGAGGGAGACAGGGAGAAGGCTGGGTGGGAGTCTGGAGGGAGAGAGGGAGACGGCTCGGTGGGAGTCTGGAGGGAGAGAGGGAGGCGGCTCGGTGGGAGTCTGGAGGGAGAGAGGGAGGCGGCTCTTTGGGAGTCTGGAGGGAGAGAGGGAGGCGGCTCGGTGGGAGTCTGGAGGGAGAGAGGGAGGCGGCTTGGTGGGAGTCTGGAGGGAGACGGCTGGGTGGGAGTCTGGAGGGAGACGGCTGGGTGGGAGTCTGGAGGGAGACGGCTGGGTGGGAGTCTGGAGGGAGAGTGGGAGACGGCTGGGTGGGAGTCTGGAGGGAGAGTGGGAGGCGGCTGGGTGGGAGTCTGGAGGGAGAGAGGGAGGCGGCTGGGTGGGAGTCTGGAGGGAGAGAGGGAGACGGCTGGGTGGGAGTCTGGAGGGAGAGAGGGAGGCGGCTCGGTGGGAGTCTGGAGGGAGAGAGGGAGACGGCTCGGTGGGAGTCTGGAGGGAGAGAGGGAGACGGCTGGGTGGGAGTCTGGAGGGAGAGAGGGAGACGGCTCAGTGGGAGTCTGGAGGGAGACAGGGAGAAGGCTGGGTGGGAGTCTGGAGGGAGAGAGGGAGACGGCTCGGTGGGAGTCTGGAGGGAGAGAGGGAGGCGGCTCGGTGGGAGTCTGGAGGGAGAGAGGGAGGCGGCTCGGTGGGAGTCTGGAGGGAGAGAGGGAGGCGGCTTGGTGGGAGTCTGGAGGGAGACGGCTGGGTGGGAGTCTGGAGGGAGACGGCTGGGTGGGAGTCTGGAGGGAGACGGCTGGGTGGGAGTCTGGAGGGAGATGGCTGGGTGGGAGTCTGGAGGGAGAGTGGGAGACGGCTGGGTGGGAGTCTGGAGGGAGAGTGGGAGACGGCTGGGTGGGAGGGAAGCAGATAGAAAGCAGATAGACAGGCAGAATGAAAGAGCGCTAGAGAGGTAGACAGACAGGCAGGCTGCCAGTGAGACACATGGACACGCACAAGGACATACAGGTGGCCACATAGACTCTGATAAGCTAGACAGACTGACTGACAGGATAATACACCCAATACAGATAGACACACTCCCCCAATCAGGCAAACAGCAGGCAAACAGTCAGACTTAGAGAAGAGGCTGGCAGACAGATAGACAGACAGGCAGACCCACAGCCAGAGACATGCTGGCAGGGTTGTGCAGCCCAGGCGAGTCCAGGGCTCAGTTATTGACAGCTCCCATCAGTCCAGGCAGAGGTCCAGCAGGACAGTCAGGCAGGCAGGCCCAGAGCTCACAGCTCACCCAGGAGCAGCTCTCACCCTCCCCCAGCCTCCCAGCCAGGCTCATCATTATTCTGTTGGCCCTGTTTGGAACCGAGGGACTGTTCCATTACTCACACACTGTCAAAGATACGGCAGAGAGAGCCTCACATCCCAATCTGCATGGAGAAGCATACACACACACACACACACACAGACAGGAACACACTCCCTCCTGCTCCGTCTTTCTCTCTCCTTCTCCCAAAAATATGCACACAGTCTCTCTCCAACTCTCAAACAGTGCCAAAAACACACACTCACACTCCCTCTACTGCCCGCTCTTTCTCCCAAAAATGCACCCACATACTCTCTCTGTATCTTTCTCAACATGAACACATTGTCAAACACACACAAGCACGCACACACACTAGGGCCGGGACGATACCAGTATGGTGATACTCGTTAGTATGAAGGTAAGGGAACACAACACAAAGCGGGTTGAACTGGTTTAGAAATCAGCTCTAATGTTGGAAACAAACATCATGATGTCATCCAGAGTCACGTGTATTTATTTTCTAAGCTGTAGTACAATATGTTACATACAGCAGGTTTTTAAAGGACCAAAGAGATTGGTCTGCTTCGTGTTTTCATTTTTGCCATGGAAAAAATATTGCGATACTGGTATCGTCACAGCCATAACACACACACACACACACCTCCAGTGGCTTCTCAACATCCCAGACTGGTTTGATATCTAACATCTCTACATTAAAATGCTTGTCAGCAACCTAAAACAAAACACCTTTATCCTTCATCTCTATTGACTACAAAGTGTTTGAAGTCAGAATAACACTGATCAAGGAACGCTAAATGGGTTCTACATTCTCCAAAACAAATGTATGCCATTATTCTTATAACGAGGCATATCAGTACCTCCACGTTCAGCACCGCAGAGAATTTGAGGTAAAAACGGTCACAGCGACAAGCTCGTATACTGTAATCTATGGAAATGTGTATTACGTTTTAGTAAAACTAACAAAGAACACAATCATGAGCATCGAGTAGCAGAGTGAGAGTCAACAGGCGTAGTCACCTATTGGACAAAAGCAGGGAAATTAAACAAACAACAATGTGGACACCACGTCACTTTTCGTGGTAAACAGCTGAGACAAACATAACATTTGGGTATATGATGTTACAGCAACATGAATGCTTGCATACAGTAGCCCTGGTAGAGACAACCCAGGTAATGTAGCTAACCCAGTAGCAATATCACAGCTTCCCGCTCTGTCCCACTACACCACGTGTCAAACTCATTCCATGGAGGCCGAGTGTGTGGGTTTACGCTCCTCCCTTTGAACTTGATTGATTAATTAAGGTCAGTAATTAGTAAGGAACTCCCCTCACCTGGTTGTCTAGATCTTCATTGAAAGGAAAACCCTAAAACCAGCAGACACTAGGCCCCCCACGGAATGAGTTTGACACCCATGCATGACAGCAATAGACTGTCAATCACAACTAATTTACTTCAATTAGGTTCTTTACTCAGCGATCAGAGTCTTAATGCAGTACAGCAAAACACAGACATCTGTGACTGTAGCCAAGGAGTAAATCTATCATCAGATGTGGAGTAGTAGTGATTTATGGGATTAAAGATGGCCGCCCAACAGTAGCTAGCCTAGCGTCATTTGCTCTAGCACTTCTGTATTTGAGGAATAAATGGGAGACCGGTTTCAACGGCATAAATCTGTATGACGGGGGTTAGAGGAAGGACTCCGAGATTTATGTTGAGGTGTTGCCGAATATCTTTGGGACTGGGAAATAATTCTGTCGTGATATACTGTACTAGTGGACTATGTTGTGATATAGTATGTATGCCCTTTGCAAAAGTTACTTTGATGTTATATGTGGCTAAAAGTAAAAGTGTGAGATTTAAGAGGGTGTCTTGGGTTATTGTCCACCTACAGGACTTGGGTTGAATAACAATGTGGATTCATTGAAGTGGTGCCAGTTGTTCCATCATAACCACTGGAGTAGAACCTATCATATTCAACCTTTAGCTGATCCTGCAGCTTCCAATGTACACAGACAGACGGTTTCCCTGCCTAGTCCTCCACTAAAAACACTTCCAGTTGAGATTCTACATTAAGGACGCTTTTTAGTCAAGGATGAGGTTTAATCTGTGTCTAGGATACTAGTCCTGAAGGTGTTTCTACCATTCCCATGTATATGAAGTCCAATAAATAAAACTGTTACAAAATGTAAGTTTAGGCTACATATCATTACTCCTCTTCCATAATAACATAGTTGAACATTCAACTCGGGTGTTGTTGTCAAGAAAGAAACAGAATGTCCATCAATCTTTCTCAGAATGTACTGCAGCGCTCAACGTGCGCTCAACGTGACGGCCAATGTGGAAGAGCCCGTCAACTTCTTCACTGGTTTGTCAAGCAACCATGCCCCCTAGTGGTGTACTTGGTCAACAGCAATGGCAAGACTGACAATGATAAATTAACAGTTTACGTGGTGGTTCCTATAAGTCCCTACCCATTGTTTTACATGGTGGTTCCTATAAGTCCCTACCCATTGTTTTACATGGTGGTTCCTATCAGTCCCTACCCATTGTTTTACATGGTGGTTCCTATCAGTCCCTACCCATTGTTTTACAAGGTGGTTCCTATCAGGTCCTACCCATTGTTTTACATGGTGGTTCCTATCAGTCCCTACCCATTGTTTTACAAGGTGGTTCCTATCAGTCCCTACCCATTGTTTTACTTGGTGGTTCCTATCAGTCCCTACCCATTGTTTTACATGGTGGTTCCTATAAGTCCCTACCCATTGTTTTACAAGGTGGTTCCTATCAGTCCCTACCCATTGTTTTACTTGGTGGTTCCTATCAGTCCCTACCCATTGTTTTACATGGTGGTTCCTATAAGTCCCTACCCATTGTTTTACAAGGTGGTTCCTATCAGTCCCTACCCATTGTTTTACATGGTGGTTCCTATCAGTCCCTACCCGTTGTTTTACATGGTGGTTCCTATAAGTCCCTACCCGTTGTTTTACATGGTGGTTCCTATCAGTCCCTACCCATTGTTTTACAAGGTGGTTCCTATCAGGCCCTACCCATTGTTTTACATGGTGGTTCCTATCAGTCCCTACCCATTGTTTTACAAGGTGGTTCCTATCAGTCCCTACCCATTGTTTTACAAGGTGGTTCCTATCAGTCCCTACCCGTTGTTTTACATGGTGGTTCCTATAAGTCCCTACCCATTGTTTTACAAGGTGGTTCCTATCAGTGCCTACCCATTGTTTTACATGGTGGTTCCTATAAGTCCCTACCCATTGTTTTACATGGTGATTCCTATCAGTCCCTCCCTACTTGTTGTTTTACATGGTGGTTCCTATCAGTCCCTCCCTACTTGTTGTTTTACATGGTGGTTCCTATCAGTCCCTACCTGTTGTTTTACATGGTGGTTCCTATCAGTCCCTCCCTACTTGTTGTTTTACATGGTGGTTCCTATCAGTCCCTACCCGTTGTTTTACATGGTGGTTCCTATCAGTCCCTCCCTACTTGTTGTTTTACATGGTGGTTCCTATCAGTCCCTCCCTACTTGTTGTTTTACATGGTGGTTCCTATCAGTCCCTACCCATTGTTTTACAAAGTGGTTCCTATAAGTCCCTACCTGTTATTTTAAATGGTGGTTCCTATCAGTTCCTACCTGTTGTTTTACATGGTGGTTCCTATAAGTCCCTACCCATTGTTTTACATGGTGGTTCCTATCAGTCCCTACCCGTTGTTTTACATGGTGGTTCCTATCAGTTCCTCCCTACTTGTTGTTTTACATGGTGGTTCCTATCAGTCCCTCCCTACTTGTTGTTTTACATGGTGGTTCCTATCAGTCCCTACTTGTTGTTTTACATGGTGGTTCCTATCAGTCCCTCCCTACTTGTTGTTTTACATGGTGGTTCCTATCAGTCCCTCCCTACTTGTTGTTTTACATGGTGGTTCCTATCAGTCCCTCCCTACTTGTTGTTTTACATGGTGGTTCCTATCAGTCCCTACCCGTTGTTTTACATGGTGGTTCCTATCAGTCCCTCCCTACTTGTTGTTTTACATGGTGGTTCCTATCAGTCCCTCCCTACTTGTTGTTTTACATGGTGGTTCCTATCAGTCCCTCCCTACTTGTTGTTTTACATGGTGGTTCCTATCAGTCCCTACCTGTTGTTTTACATGGTGGTTCCTATAAGTCCCTACCCATTGTTTTACATGGTGATTCCTATCAGTCCCTACCTGTTGTTTTACATGGTGGTTCCTATCAGTCCCTACCTGTTGTTTTACATGGTGGTTCCTATCAGTCCCTACCTGTTGTTTTACAAGGTGGTTCCTATCAGTCCCTACCCATTGTTTTACATGGTGGTTCCTATCAGTCCCTCCCCGTTGTTTTACATGGTGGTTCCTATCAGTCCCTCCCTACTTGTTGTTTTACATGGTGGTTCCTATCAGTCCCTACCTGTTGTTTTACATGGTGGTTCCTATCAGTCCCTCCCTACTTGTTGTTTTACATGGTGGTTCCTATCAGTCCCTACCCGTTGTTTTACATGGTGGTTCCTATCAGTCCCTACCCGTTGTTTTACATGGTGGTTCCTATCAGTCCCTCCCTACTTGTTGTTTTACATGGTGGTTCCTATCAGTCCCTCCCTACTTGTTGTTTTACATGGTGGTTCCTATCAGTCCCTCCCTACTTGTTGTTTTACATGGTGGTTCCTATCAGTCCCTCCCTACTTGTTGTTTTACATGGTGGTTCCTATCAGTCCCTACCCATTGTTTTACAAAGTGGTTCCTATAAGTCCCTACCTGTTATTTTAAATGGTGGTTCCTATCAGTTCCTACCTGTTGTTTTACATGGTGGTTCCTATAAGTCCCTACCCATTGTTTTACATGGTGGTTCCTCTTTCTAACCATTATTTTTCAACCAGAGGAACAGTGAGACAAAACAGAACAAAACATTAGACATCCAAGAACAATGCCATGCTCATCATTTATGGAATACGCCCAACTTAAAGATCCCGACAGTAGAAGTAAATAAATGGGGAACTATGGAAAACAGACATAAAAATAAGAATGTGTTGAGGATGAATCATAATAGAAACCGGAGTACTTCAGGCCATCTCCACCTGCCACATTTCCACAAGTTCAATGAGAGACTAATTATGATTAAATCCTCTGCTGATTTCCATTTAAACTGTCAAAAACGACATGAAAGGCTAATTTGAGTGCACGTAAGAAGTCTCTCTACAAGCTACTGTGGCAAAAAAGAGACAAAAAAAACTGAAGTAGAGGCTTGAAGGCTGCGTTTATAAAGGTAGCTCAATTCTGGTCTTAAAAAAAAAAAAAAAAAAATACACTAATTGGTCTTTTGACCAATCACAGATCTTTTCACATCAGATTGAGCACAACTACTTGTGTAGCATGCTAAAGTGACAACAATGCCTGCCATGGATGTTTGCCAGTTGCTCTGAATGTTCAAAATAAGTGTTAAAACGCTTTTAAAGCCTCGAAGGATAAGACGATCCAACTTTCAAACCCCTTCTTTTTTGGCAAGCCACAGCAATCAACTAGCTACCAAGGTAGCTGTTTAGCACATTCACTAATTAGTTTGTAAACAATTAACAAGCTAACTAGTTAGGTACCACATTTCAGTAAAACAGTTAACAGAAAAGATAGCAAGCAACAAGATATGCCAGGTACGTCTAAAAACCACTTGAGGGCAAATCAGATTTGAATGTTCAGACAAGTCGCATGGCCTGGAATCGGATTTTTATCGGATTTTCAAACCACATACGGCGGTGGTTTGAAATGTACCTTGAAATATCCGATTCCATGTCATTTTTGGTTGTTTGAATCAGATATGCTAAAAAAAAATTGGATCAGACACAATAAATAAATACAAAATAAGTGTGTTCAAGATTAATCATATAATAAACTAGAAGTTTCCACTGCTCCTCAAGTACTTGACTAATTATGATTAGTCCTTTTATAATTGGATTTCCATTTAAACGTGTTCAAATGACAGGAACATGCTAATGTAATATTAGTGCACATACTTCTCTCTGCAAGCTACTGTGTCAAACAGTGACAAGAGAGTAAAGGCTAGAAGGGTGCGTTTACACAGGCATCCCAATTCTGATTTTTCACACATCAGATCTTTTTCAGAGCTGATCTGTTTGGTCAAAAGACCAATTAGTGAAGAGAAAAAAAATCTGAATTGGGTTGGCTGTCTTAATGCAGCCAATGTAGTACAAAAACCCTAAGTACAATCAATTCTCTCATCTTTCTACAGACACTTACCCACTCAGTCCAAGCACACTTCCCATACATTGACAACTGTCCCCCTTTTCCTCCAGATTACATGTTGCTCCAAATCTTCAAGGGAAATTACTGAAATGTGAGAGATTAGATTTGTATGTAAATTACTGCATGCTGAAGATTTTTTTTCCTTGGTGGCTAAATGGAGAGCTATCAAATTAAAATGAGAGAATAGTGAACAGGTGAGGTAATCATTGATTGGGGAAGTGGTAGGCATTTGGACACTTCTGAAACAGAATGGCACAATTTAGTACAGCACATCACTTTGTGCGTGCATTTCTCATTCCTCTATAGAAATGTCTGTGGTCCAGAGGAGGCTGGTGTGAGGAGCTACAGGAGGACGGGCTCATTGTAATGGCTGGAATGGAATAGATGGTCAAACACAAACCATGTTAGACTCCATTCCAGTCATTATAATGAGCATGTCCTCTAGCTCCTCCCACCAGCCTCAGTGGGTGGGACTTCCTGGCCTTTGTTATTTTCATTTCTCTTCCCTCTGTCATTGTTTTCCTCCCTATAGTACATCAACATTTTTAAAATACATATGTGACATACTGTAGGGTGTAGGTGACAAACAGACTCAAAAAAGGTTGTTTTATTTAGTTTACTTTCAAATGGAAATGTTTCTCTTTTGATTCATTAAAGAAAAGAAAGCATCAACGTTTTGCAGTTGGTCTCGAGACAAGACAACCCTGCAACGGGATGGTGAGAATTAAGTAGTATGGAAATGACAGTACAGGCACAGTTTTTCAATTCAAATGATACATGCTGGAATAGTTGGTGCAAATATATACAGCAAAGACTAATTCTTCTGGTAAAACATGCTTAGGACTTAGAGAGAAATGGGCCTGTATTCATGAAGCATCTCAGCGTAAGAGTGCTGATCTAGAATCAGTTGTTTTGCCATTTACAATGACTAAGATTATATGAACAGTGGAGACCTGATCCTAAACCAGGGCCGGGTTCCCAAAACTATCTCAAGGCTAAGTTCATCATTAGAACCGTAGGATCCTATGGTTCTAACAATGAATTTAGCCTTAAGATGCTTTTGGGAAAGCGGCTTCTGCACTCCTACTCAGACAGTGAGTGAATAGGGTCCCTGGAAAGTTAATAAAGCCAATAGTCATGAAAAAAAAACACTACGATTCTGAAGTATTTTCTTTTTAGGTAAAACATCACAATTTCTCACTATTTACAAAGACATCAAGTAAAGTAGATCGTAAGGCATACATACATCAGACCCCAGAAGGTGGGCGTGTAAATCCTTTTGAAATAAATTAAAACCTAAGAGAGAATGAAATCGACACGCCATCACAATAATAAACTCCTGAAACAAATTGACTGGCGCTCGTTGAGAAGGCATTTAACAGCACTTTGCTCTATAGCATCAAATCTGTCCGTTTATAGATTACTTGGACATCTATCGTTGAGATAACTCAAAATAAATTAGAAATGGAAATAGCTGTTATTAGTATTTGAATGAGTACCTGATTTCTCTCTTCTATAAACCTACGTTTGACACCTTTGCATAACTCACAGAAAGTGTCGGGGAGCTTCCCGTTAAAAGCCGTCACAGTTGATTCTGTCATTTCATATCACATGTCCCGATACCATCTCGGAGAGCGTATAGAATTCCACCCTGCAGAATTACCACACACCGTATATAGTGTTGAATAAAGGACACTTTGTTTATATACATAACACTTTGTACAACTCTTTTTGTTTTGCAAATGTCAAGCCGTTTCCTCTTCCACTAAAAACTAAAACGAGGAAGAGAATCATTTCTCAGTCGATTAAATGACGTTGTTTCAGTGAATCCAAACCTTTGATTGAGCACTTGGTCAGTTGCGTTTCAGAAAAAGTTACTAGTATTCTATTTTCTTGCATTCACAAGTTTTTCACTAAGAAAACCTGGTTCTCTCTTACAATGTTTTGGATAATATTAGACCTGTACAAGAGAAAAATGGCCCAATTTCCTACCAGCAAAACTAGGCAACCTTGGCAGTAAAGTATTAAGTAGACACTAAGCATTCTGAAAGAGAGATGACTCATTCTCTCCCAAAACAGACTCCAGACAGTGTCCCACAGTGTTGTGATTTAGTCATAAAGGAAATGTCTTTAAGTTGTCTCCTGGTCATTCTCCAACCAACTAGAGGAAAAATCTAAACTGAAATCCACCATAAGTGGCAGTAAGTGTTCCAGACTCCAAGTCTTTGTGGATGTGGTAATGTCTTTACATAGTCCCCATATCAGGCAGGTGAGGACTGATACATCAATCAAACCTACTTGCATCCATACTGCATTCAGCTTATTCCTGGCACATACCCCCTGTCTGCCACAGAGGGGCGCTGTGCTGTTGCTGTTCTGTCCTCAGACTGACTGATGGCAGTGTAAACTAAAGACAGTTCAGCGGCCCCGGAGGTCCGCCGGCCCCTTCACTTCGACACTAGGAGTCTGGAGGAGATGAAGTCCGGGGCCCGAGCCAGGGCTTGGAGTAATGTCTGCGGCCCAGCAGCGTGGGGCTATAGCTGGGTGAGCTGGGGGTCACTTGGGCCCTTTGGTGGAGGTGTCTGTCTCTGTGGACTGGCGTCCATCGTTCCAGGCCTCCCGGGTGCTCTTGAGGGCCTGCGTCCGCTGCTGGTCCACCACCACGTAGTCCACCCGCTCATCTGACACCGCCAGACCAATCCCATTACTCTTCTTCTGGAGAGGAAGAAACACAGGTCAGTTTCAATAGTGTGTGAGTGAGAGAGTGAGAGAGTGAGAGAGAGAGTGAGAGAGTGAGAGAGAGTGAGAGAGTGAGTGAGTGAGTGAGTGAGTGAGTGAGTGAGTGTGTGAGTGAGTGTGAGAGAGTGCTTGTGAGAGAGTGCTTGTGAGAGAGTGCTTGTGAGAGAGTGCTTGTGAGAGAGTGCTTGTGAGAGAGTGAGAGAGTGAGTGAGTGAGAGAGTGAGTGAGTGAGAGAGTGAGAGAGTGAGAGAGTGAGAGAGTGAGAGAGTGAGTGTGAGAGAGAGTGAGAGAGTGAGAGAGTGAGAGAGTGAGTGTGTGAGTGAGTGAGTGTGAGAGAGAGTGAGAGAGTGAGAGAGTGAGAGAGTGAGTGAGTGAGTGAGTGAGAGAGTGAGTGAGTGAGAGAGTGAGAGAGTGAGAGAGTGAGTGAGAGAGAGTGAGAGAGTGAGTGAGTGAGTGTGAGAGAGAGTGAGAGAGTGAGTGAGTGAGTGAGTGAGTGTGAGAGAGAGTGAGAGAGTGAGAGAGTGAGAGAGAGTGAGAGAGTGAGTGTGTGAGTGTGTGAGTGAGTGAGTGTGAGTGAGTGAGTGTGAGTGAGTGTGAGAGAGAGTGAGAGAGTGAGTGAGTGAGTGAGTGAGTGTGAGAGAGAGTGAGAGAGTGAGAGAGTGAGAGAGAGTGAGAGAGTGAGAGAGTGAGTGTGTGAGTGTGTGAGTGAGTGAGTGTGAGTGAGTGAGTGTGAGTGAGTGTGAGAGAGAGTGAGAGAGTGAGAGAGTGAGTGAGTGAGTGAGTGAGTGTGAGAGAGAGTGAGAGAGTGAGAGAGTGAGAGAGTGAGAGAGTGAGTGAGTGAGTGAGTGTGAGAGTGCTTGTGAGAGAGTGCGTGAGAGAGTGAGAGAGTGAGAGAGAGAGAGTGAGAGAGAGTGAGAGAGAGTGAGAGAGAGTGAGTGTGTGAGTGTGTGAGTGTGTGAGTGTGTGAGAGAGTGAGTGTGTGAGAGAGTGAGTGAGTGAGAGAGAGTGAGAGAGTGAGAGAGTGAGAGAGTGAGTGAGTGAGTGAGTGAGTGAGAGAGTGTGAGAGAGTGCGTGAGAGAGTGAGAGAGTGAGAGAGTGAGAGAGTGAGAGAGTGAGAGAGTGAGAGAGTGAGAGAGTGAGAGAGTGAGAGAGTGAGAGAGTGAGAGAGTGAGTGTGAGTGTGTGAGTGTGTGAGTGTGAGAGAGTGCTTGTGAGAGAGTGCGTGTGAGAGAGTGCGTGTGAGAGAGTGCGTGTGAGAGAGAGCGTGAGGTCTCACCTTCCGTGGTGGGGTAGACTTGCCAGGGTCCAGGTCTAGGTCCAGGTACTCCACCTGCTTGTCTCCCTTGGGCTTCACCATTGGGCTGCTCCCCCCGTCCGCCGTCATGGGCGCACCCAGCTTCATGTTCTAAGCAACAAGGGAGATACCATGTTACAGTGGAGATAGGGGGATGATGACACTCACAGAGCATGATTAAATGTTAGTGCTACACTCTAGGAATGGGCAAGAGGAGTGGTAGTACAGCTACAATGGAGACAGTACTAGAACAGTCTACTATTAAACAATACATTGATGTATTACACAAACCTCAAGTCACGTCAACATGTACACTACCACTGCAGACGGTGTCTGAAATCTTAGTGGGTTTTGGGGGGAAATTACACCACAACCCACGCCATGCAGTGAGAGCATAGGCTCTATGGGCATCTCCGGTTAGGCTCCAAACTGGCAACCCAGGCAGCTTGTCTAACCACACTTGGCAACCTGTCTCACCTCCTCTAAGGTGTCAAGGCCCTCCATCTCCCTCTTAACAGGGGTGATGGGGACAGTGCAGTAGAAGGACTCCTCTCTACAGAGACAGCAGGGAAAGGTCAGAGGTCAAACAACACAGGCTGTACTGAGAGGGGGAGGAGGAAGAGGGGGACTAGGTAAAAATGTAAATGAATGAAAAAAGCAACAGGAAGTAAACATTAGGTAAAGGCGGAGAAACGATAAGGGAAAACATATCAATAAAAAGGTCATAAAGACCTGGAAAACAAACAATCAAGCAGACATACTATACAGGAAATTACCCATGTTGTTGTTGGTGAAGTTAACCAGTCAATTTAGTATAGTTAAGAATTTCCTTTAGGAGAGAACGGAACAACGTTAAACAGTGATTGTGCTGTTCAATTTATGACACCCGCCAGGAAAATAAATATTTATTAAAAAAAAAAGTATTGAGGACATTTTTGCTGTATTCAGACAGATTAGAAACAGCGGGAAGACAAAACAGTGTCGAGACAAATTGGGAGACAAAGTGGGAAAGGTGGAGACAGAAATCAAATCCTGGTCACGTTCACGTGCCTAAACCACCAGATCATGGAGTCTGAGTCAGGGAAAATAATTTTTATCTGACCAGTCAACAAAAAGGGTCCTTGAGAACTGATGAAAGAAAAACACAAGTTAGAAGAATAGAAGAAGCAAAAAAGAAAATGTCCACCAGATGGACTGAATACCTGCAGGGGGAAGGAGATGTTCACCAGATGGACTGAATACCTGCAGGGGGAAGGAGATGTCCACCAGATGGACTGAATACCTGCAGGGGAAGGAGATGTCCACCAGATGGACTGAATACCTGCAGGGGGAAGGAGATGTCCACCAGATGGACTGAATACCTGCAGGGGGAAGGAGATGTCCACCAGATGGACTGAATACCTGCAGGGGGAAGGAGATGTCCACCAGATGGACTGAATACCTGCAGGGGGAAGGAGATGTCCACCAGATGGACTGAATACCTGCAGGGGGAAGGAGATGTCCACCAGATGGACTGAATACCTGCAGGGGGAAGGAGATGTCCACCAGATGGACTGAATACCTGCAGGGGGAAGGAGATGTCCACCAGATGGACTGAATACCTGCAGGGGGAAGGAGATGTCCACCAGATGGACTGAATACCTGCAGGGGGAAGGAGATGTCCACCAGATGGACTGAATACCTGCAGGGGGAAGGAGATGTCCACCAGATGGACTGAATACCTGCAGGGGGAAGGAGATGTCCACCAGATGGACTGAATACCTGCAGGGGGAAAGAGATGTCCACCAGATGGACTGAATACCTGCAGGGGGAAAAGAGTGAAAGCGCAAACGAAAAAGACAAAAAAAGCAGGATGACAAGTGATGAAGAGGGAAAGAAGAGGTGAAGAAAATAGAAGTGTTGAAGAGGAGTCCTTCTGTGGCAACCATCTATTTCTCCATAAAAGATGAGGTTTGGGAGGCCGAGGAGGATGATAACGGACTATGACTTTTACTGGGTATACTATACTAACATGGGAAATTAGAAACAAGAAACGTGGACTCTTCATTTCAATGTCATCACACTAACAAAAAACAGTAGTATGTTTGAAGAAGTCAAACTACACTATATGCACAAAAGTATGTGGACACCCTTTCAAATGAGTGGATTCGGCTATTTCAGCCACACCCATTGCTGACAGGTGTATAAAATCAAGCATACAGCCAAGCTATCTCCATAGACAAACATTGGCAGTAGAATGGCCTGACTGACGAGCTCTGTGACTTTCAACATGATACCATCATAGGATGCCACCTTTCCAACAAGTCAGTTCATAAAATGTCTGCCCTACTCGAGCTGCCCCGGTCAACTGTAAGTGCTGTTAATGTGAAGTGGAAACGTCTAGGAGCACCAACGGCTCAGCCGCGAAGTGGTAGGCCACACAAGCTCACAGAACGGGACCGCTGAGTGCTGAAGCATGTAGGACATAAAAAAACACCTGTCTTCGATTGCAACACTCACTGAGTTCCAAACTGCCTCTGGAAGCAAGATCAGCACAATAACTGTTCACCGGGAGCTTCATGAACTGGGTTCCCATGGCCGTGCAGCTGCATGCACAATGCCAAGCGTGGGCTGGAGTGGTGTAAAGCTCGCCGCCTTTGGACTCTGGAGCAGTGGAAACGCATTCTCTGGAGTGATGAATCACGCTTCACCATCTGGCAGTCCAATCAATCTGGGTTTGGCGGATGCCAGGAGACCGCTATCTGCCCCACTGCATAGTGCCAACTGTAAAGTTTGGTGGAGGAGGAATAATGGTCTGGGACTGTTTTTCATGGTTCCCGGCTAGGCAGTGATGGGAAATCTTAATGCTAAAGCATACAATGAAATTCTAGACCATTCTGTACTTTCAACTTTGTGGCAACAGTTTGGGGAAGGCCCTTTCCTGTTTCAGCATGGCAATGCCCCCGTGCACAAAGCGAGGTCCATACAGAAATGGTTTGTCGAGATCTGTGTGGAAGAACTTGACTGGCCTGCACAGAGCCCATCGAACACCTTTGGGATGAATTGAAATGCTGACTGCAAGCTAGGCATAATCGTCCAATATCAGTGCCCGACCTCACCAATGCTTGTAGCTGAATGGAAGCAAGTCCCCGCAGCAATGTTCCAACATCTAGTGGAACACCTTCCCAGAAGAGTGGAGGCTGTGACAGCAGCAAAGGGGGTCCAACTCCATATTAATGCCCATGATTTTGGAATGAGACATTGGAAGAGCAGGTGTCCACATACCTTTGGTCATGTAGTGTATTTAAATTCTTCTGCATACTGATGTTCTATGGATATTCAGCCCACTAAGATATGCCATCAGACAAATTACATTGCAAATGGTGCACTTGACCATGAATTAAAAAATAAGATATATAATTGAATTGTAATACATTCATTGGCTACTGACTATGTGGAACATTAGCTTATTAATGTGACAGTTTTTGGGGGGAAAATGTACATAATTCATTGTATGATTTAACATGAATATATTAGAAGAGAGTAGTTGAGGACGTGTGTTACATACGAGTTCGTCTGCCTTAGAGACCATGGCTACATAATTCTCATCACAGTCCTCGGAGTCGGTGCTGGAGGCGGTGCTATGCACCGAGGGAGGCCTGGGGGGCATGGGGAACCTGGAGGGACTGAGCAGCATCACACACACTGTTTAACACACCGTCGGTACACACACAAATAGCAGCAGTGCCTGCAGAGTTCCCTGCAGATTAAAAACGACTCACTGGAAAAAGACAAAAAGCTAATTTCTAAGACATGACTACTTTGACATGTTATGAGGTGACTAAAGTCATGCGTGGAGGGTTAGTGTTCTGATAGAATACCAAACCTATAGTCACATGCAGTAGAAAGGAATTCAAATAAGTTGACGCTGACCTAAGGTCAGCTTTACGTTTTACTCCCAAATGGTTTGAATGCGGTGTGCGACAATAATCCTAGATCTGTGCCTAAGGGCCACTTTGACCCTGAGCTGCTGTAGAGGTGAAAGGTCAAAGGGTAAGACACTTACTCCCGAGCAAAAGACCTGGTGACAGGCGAGCGGACGGGCGCCGATGACTCCTCCCACTCAGGTAGGGGCTTGATCTCCAAAGGGGCGGGCTTGGCTGTAGAGGGGAGGGGCAAACACCCCCGTCAGTCTCATCACGTACCATCATTGCAACACAATACATTCCATTCCACCATACAAAAGGTGGTGGGGATGTAGGCTTTCATTTGTCCAACAGAGGTCCCTAAAAGCCACAATACCTCCTTGCAAGACTATAACTGTAGGCTAGATTCCAATATGAGAAGTTGAGTGTAATACAAAAATGTAATCAATTGGTTATAGGTTTATAGAGCACGTCCACATTGAGTGTCCACAGCCAACTGCTCCCGCATGGTTAACGTAACAGAGCCCAATCTGGCAACCCGTGTACTATAGAAACACATTCAGCATAGCTCCCTCAGCCTGGCTAGAAAACACCATCTGGTGCTGCAGTCTACAGGACAGCAGCACTAACACTTCTCAGCCAACAGTACAGCACTAAACACCCTTCATGCAAACCAGAGAGATATATATATACACACATATCTGAACAGAACATAAAGGGAAAATATCATTCATCGTAACTGAGCAATAAACTTTCTTCCATTACAAATACAATAGAGCACATGATAGAATTACATGTTGAAACAAGGAGCATGCCGAACGAACAGTGTTAAAAATACAAGAGGTAGTTGGTTAGAACAGTCCATCACTGGTGTGTTTGTGTGTGTCACTAACCTAAGAATCAGTTACTGTATTGGTGTAATAAATTAACGCTATTGATTACTTTGAATATGTGGGCTTGAGATTTGGTTGTTGGTGCGGTACACTAGTACACTGACAACGTTCTCCTACGTACTGGAGATCTTCCACCCGGAGATATGATCTTTCCACCATTTCCTGAAGAAGCCTAGAGGATAACATCTCTAGGATTTTGGTGAGGTTCAAAAACGTGTTATGAGAACAAAATGTGGAATCAGAAAGGACAACTGAACAGAAGAGGGGCCCCGCTGGTCCAGGAGTTAGTTGATTGGATGAGACAGGATACCATGTGATGTCACAGATCACACGTCACAGGAGAACATTCAGAAGCATGCGTTGAGTTCAGACACGTTCGGAGAGAATGAGAGATGAGTATTCAGAACCAAGTTTCAGGCGTCGTTGTTTGGTAGTACCTACCCTTGCGTCGTCTTGGGAACTCCCCTACGGTCTGAGAGTCGGTTCGCTCTAAACCAACCCCCTTTGCTCTTATTATTTTAGGACTCTGACCTGATTGGTTAAAAAAGAAGACTTTTCACATTACCATCATTGACAAAACGATGACATCATTGTAACCCCTATTTTAATAAAACCCTGCCATGCAAAGCCAACAGATCAACAGACTTTGTTGAGAGAAAACTCACTATTTCCACCCTACCATTGCTTCGTCCCTATTGGTGTATATAGTGTAAAGACAGGACCGTCACCATGGCAACAGCAGACGCTAACATTTCCCATCATGCACCTCACTCCACGCAACATGGTTGTGACTAGAGGGAGTACAGCTACGACCCGAAGTGACTTTTCATAGCAGGTTAGGAGAACATTTTCCTAACCTTAACCTATGTCTCCTAACCTGCTGGGTCAATTCTCCTAACCAGCTATGAAAAAGTAACTTCCGGTCGTAGCTGTACTTCCTCTAGTCAGATCCCTGTAACATGGCTGGCCTCAGAGACCTGACAGGACAACAACATGCACCAGTATGAGTGTGGAAGATCATTTTGAGTGCAACAACACATCCACAACAGCAGGCAATAAAAGCGCACATTTATCTGTACACCAGCAGACCGACGTTATAACCTCATGTATAACCCTCACTATAGCCAGAGAACACAGCGCACTCCAGATAAAACCATGGCAGACATTTATAATTGACCCCATAACAGAGCCATAAGGAAAGTGAATGAATGAAGCTACTTGTTGGCATCGACTACAGATGCTTCAGCCTCACAAGACCTCGTCTACAGAACCAAACCAAGCAAGCGAGGCCCAATCCCAAATGGACTCCTGGACCCTATTCAATTGTTGAGATCTGAGAGGAATTGATTTGTTAAAGCAATATGGTCAAACTTCCACCAAGTGCATAGGGTCTAGCGGTCGATTTGATTTGGGATTTGTACCAGAGCCAGCGAGCCAGAGGGAAGGCTCGAGAGATTAACCCTGAAGCCAACAGAACACAACAACCCTACAAGAACACACAGGCTGGACAACAGAGGTCCCAAACTCAGCAGGTGGATAGGTGAGGACATAGATTGCATTGAGATGGAAGTTCACGGTGATGGCCCATGGTTATGAAAAACTCAAGTAACTGTATGCCGATCCCTTTGTCGCCGTAATAAGGAGCCCCTGACTACAGTAACATTCCAGTCTAACATGTCCTTGCACCGAACCACTCACATCCAGCACCCCATGATGACACTGGAATGAAAATAACCAAGAGTCAGTGACCTGAAAGTTAAAGCTCTAAGCCGTGAACAGAGAGGGACTGACTTCAGGCTTTCTAACATATTCCCCCTTTCTTCTCTACCATTGACAGTGACTGGTAATGACCTCTGCTTTGGGTCTGCCTCCCCCGTGGGATATTCAAATCCTTCCCGCTCTAGATTGAAATGTTCCCTGGTGGGGCAGGAGGGGGCTGTTGCTCCATCAAAGAAGCCCTTTCAGAGGGGGGCACGACAATGGGGACAGAGGTGACCGCTCTGGGCTCCGGGCGCTCCATGGTGATGGTGGCCCAGGCCGGTCACCCCCCCAAAGCCTCAGAGAGGGCCCCCTGAACTCATGGACAAAAGTCCCTTTGAATGGGGTGAGGGGGATAGAAAATGAGGAAGAGAGCAGGCAAAGCTAAAAGAGAAGGCTGAGAGGAGGGTGGATGAGTTGAGAGGGAGAGGCTAGTGGGCTAAACTAAAAGAAGGCTGAGAGGGTGGATGAGGTGAGAGGGAGAGGCTAGTGGGCTAAACTAAAAGAAGGCTGAGAGGGTGGATGAGGCTTTGTCTAGAACACTACCTACATTGAGGAGAGAGGTCTAGAACACTGCCTACATTGAGGAGAGAGGTCTAGGACACTGCCTACATTGAGGAGAGAGGTCTAGGACACTGCCTACATTGAGGAGAGAGGTCTGGGACACTGCCTACATTGAGGAGAGAGGTCTAGGACACCCAGTTTATAATTCAAAATAATGCAATGGTAATCTGCCTTTCATAACCATGAGCCAGCACATGTAAATGTGCATGAGTTAGAGTTGAATGCCAGGATGTAGAGAGACGAGCAGTTGTGAAAACGTTGATGCAACAGCAGATAAAGACAAACGTACCAAGATTCTCTCTCATTCAAAGACACACCCCTTTACACCCCCATTCCCCTTCACTGACACACCTCTTCACCCCCCAGCCATCCACCCATCCTCCCTGCCCCTCACCTTTGCGGTCCGGTTTGAGGTTGCGGTCCACGGGCGGGGGCTGACAATCGCTGATGAGCATGGGCCTGCGGGGTGGGGTATTGGGGCTTGAGCGAAACCCCATGTGGGCCGGCGGGGGAACCTGCTTGCCCAGGGAGAACTCTAAGGTGCCCGGGCCCGGGGTCATGGGGACATAGTTGGGTTCCATGATGGGTTCACAGCCCGACAGGCTGCCGGAGCGGTGGTGGGATGGGGAGTTGGCGCTCATGGGTACGTAGTTCTGGTCAACTTCCTCCATGGACTGGCTGCCCACTGGCATCATGCCTTTGTTTTTCTGGAGGGGAGGGGGGGCAGAGAGAGAGGCAGGCTACATGAGGGCATAGACAGACGTAAGACAAAAACACACACACGAGAAATGTAGTAAGAGGATGCCAGCTTCCTTTATCTTAATCTGCACCTTAGTACACTTCAAAACTCCATTGTCATAACAGTCCAATACTTGGAAGGATCAGTATCAATGTGAGAGGTCCTTTACGTTGATCGTTTTAAACGGATTACAGGAGCATGTCGTGTAAAGACTGACCAAGTAGCTGTTGAAGCTTTCGTTGAAGTCAAACGAGCAGCTCTTGTCAGAGGGAAACGTCCGAGGGATATCGTAACAGTCCTGGGAGCCCAAATCTGCAACAAACATGACAGAACATTTAAAACCAGTGTAAACACAACATAACCTACAGTATAGTAGTCTAGGTAGGGCTTACAGCAGTATGAATCAAAACGGAGTTAAATACTAAATAAAAAGGGAATGCAAATGCACCATTGGAATCACAGTAAGTGTTGAACAGGGAAGTCTGTCATCTCGGCACTAAGGCAGCTGGACTATAGTTGCCGTTCTTGCTCTGGTTATCATGTGTAACTTCACACTAATGGATTTCAGACAAACAGGATGATACGACTTGGAAGGTCGCCAGACTCTAAAGCCAAGGCAAGCAAAGCCTACTCTGGTACACAACGGACTAGACAAACGGGGAATCCCGGGACATTTGCAAAATGTCTTTGTGTTAGTTTAACAGACACGTTTCATGTTAAATGATAGGAACAGACTTGGACCGGATGTAGCTGGGCATAATGTTTAATCTTGAACTTTAACCTCCAATGGTTTTTTGGTTGTGTAAATGATCGTCCTTTAACTTCTCTAGGGTAGGGGGCAGCATTTGGAATTGTTGATGAAAACATGCCCAAATTAAACTGCCTGCTACTCGGGCCCAGAAGATATGCATATAACTGGTAGATTTGGATAGAAAACACTAAAGTTTCCAAAACTGTTAAAATAGTGTCTGAGTACAGAACTGATTTGGCAGGCAAAAACCTGAGAAAAATCCATTCAGGAAGTAGTTTTTTTTGTTTGTTTTGTAGTTTTCTATTCAATGCCATTACAGTATCCATCGACTTAAGACTCAGATTGCAGTTCCTATGCCTTCCACTAGATGTCAACAGTCTTTAGAAATAGTTTCAGGCTTGTATTCTGAAAAATTAGGGAGTAAGAGCAATCTGAATGAGTGGACCCTACCGTGTCACATAGCTTTTTCATGCACACGACCGAGAGTGCCTTTCTTGTTTACCTTTTATATTGGCAACGTTATTGTCCGGTTGAAATATTATCAATTATTTAGGCTAAAAACAACCTGAGGGTTGAATATAAACATCGTTTGACATGTTTCTATGAACTTTACGGACACAATTTAGATTTTTTGTCTGCCTGTTTTGTCTGCATTTGAGCCTGTGGATTACTGAAGAAAACAAACAAAACGGAGGTTTTTGGATATAAAGAGACTATCGAACAAAAGGAACATTTATTGAGTAAATGAATGTCTTCTGAGTGCAACCATATGAAGACCATCAAAGGTAAGGGATTAATTGTATCTCTATTTCTGACTTGTGTAACTCTTCTATTTGGCTGGTTACCGTTTGTAATGATTTGTCTGCTGGGCAATGTTCTCAAATAATTGTAAGTTATGCTTTCGCCGTAAAGCTTTTTTTAAATCTGACACTGTGGTTGGATTCACAAGAAGTTCATCTTTAAACCTACGTAAAATATGTTTTGTTTTCTGAATTTCTATGATGAGTATTTCTGTATTTGAATTTGGCGCTCTGAGAGGGCCTCAGTGTTGTTTCTCTATTGCTAGTAGAGCAAATGGGTTGGGAGCATCAAATGTACATAGAGGTTGGGACTGAGGCACCAAACTGCTTTCTCCTAAACTGAGGTACGTGTTGTCTGTCTGCATGGTAACCGAACACCACTAATACTGCTACACCAGATGTCCTTGGAGGCAAGGCAGTCTTCAGCTGTGAAAAAGTATTTGTAATTAGCCATTCAAAAACACATCTGTCGCATCAAGATAATTATCCTGGAGGATTAGACACTTGCTTTGCGCTGCAGATGATAGTGTTGGTTGACAACAGCACACACCAGCCATGTGTCGTTATGAATATCCTGCCGATGCTACCTAGCGTATTTAGCCTTTATAATGATGCACACAAATATCACTTAGCCTAATGATTAGTGAAAGGATGTGGTACCCTGTCACTTAGCAAAAAGTGAGAGTGAAATGGAATGCTTGTGATCCATTATATATGTTTCTCATCTATTTGACAGGACTAATAAATCAGGAACAATGAATCAAGATCAATGAGCCATACCTTTCCTGAGGCGTGATGAGTCCATGGTGCCGATGGTGTTGCTCCTCAGGGCCTTGTTCCCGGCGCTGGTGGGCACGCAGTAGTTCCCGTCCGTCTCCGACATGGAGCGCGGCACGCAGTACGTGTCCGTGGGCGAGCGCTCCGCGGGGGGCGGCGGGTGCCCCGGGGTCAGGGAGCTGATGGACGGCTTGGGGGGCCGGGGCGGAGGCATCCCATCCCCACTCTCAGACCCACCACTCGCTGGACCTCGAGGCACCTGATAGGTACAGTTACTGCCTGGTGTGGGAGGAATATCGTAGCTAACCGACAGGTTCCTCATCTGAGTCTCCATGGAGGGCTTCCGCGAGGGCGCGTTGAAGACGTAGAGCTCTGGGGCGTCGCCTTCGACCGGGACGGGGGGCGAGGAGGCGGAGGCTGACTTGGGAAGGAGCACAGTGTCCTGGGAGTAGGAGCGGGGGAGGTGGTAGAGGCTGGAAGAGAGGTCACCTCCACGGGAAGGCGGAGAGTCATAGATGGAGGAGGCGGAGGAGGGGTGAGGGGGCAGGACAGAGGTGAAGAAGCCGTTGGCGTGCTTAGAGGAGGAGCTAGTGGAGGTTGGCGTGCGGTGGGCGGGGACGTTGTCGTTCAGGTCCGTCTCTGACGAGGTTGACTTGGAACACTCGGCGTGGGCTCTATGGCGACGGCACAGATATATAAACATCAGAAGGCTGAATGGTGTGTGAACATTTCACACACACTTCAACATAGATTAGTGATATGGGTTACAGCAACAGAACCACCAATAACTCCTATTGAGGTCCACTGGATATGTTGTTGAGCAGATCTTATTGAGTTGTAGGTTCAGTAAAATGATCCATGTTTCATCCTGTGGATCGTTTCAAAACATGCAGGGTCAAACACTGCACAGGTCTATTGACATATTAAGCTATTCTGGATCATTCCTCATTTTCCTGTGAGAACAGCCAGGAGCTGCATTTTGGATTCATGATCACTTCTCAAACACATCAATCCCAGAGGTAAGTGCTGGGTTAGTTTTGTGTGTATTTACAATGTGTGTGTGTCTACGTGCATGTTTATGAACCTGTGTGACTTTGTGCACAAGTGTGTGTCACACCACACTAGACAGGCTGCTCCAGACTCACTGATTAACCTGGGGAGGCGAAGGAGCCCCTTTGCTCTCACACTCCTCCAGGAGGAGGTACTCCTGGGGGAGAGGAGTCACAGAGCTACACCATCACACACACAGAGAGGAGGAGGAGAGAGTCAGAACCACATCAACAGGAGAGAAGAGGCACTGAAATATGGACAACCTATACTGACAGTACAAGAGACCTACTAAAGCACAAAAGAGGAAAGTAAACGGGAAGAGAATGAGAAGGGCGGGGGGGGCGAGAGGGGGGGGGCGAGGCTAAAGACACCATACTTTGTATAAAAAATTAATAAAAAAATGAAATTAAAAAACGAGAGTGACAAACCTAAAGTACATTCTAACAGGAGACAGATGGAGATGAGATGTCAGAGAAACACAGAGGGAAATGTCACAACACCTCTCCACTCTGTACCAATGGCAGCGCTGCCCTTTCACATCATGGACCCCACACCCACCTGTTGGGCTCTGGCTTCTTGCTCTCACAGTTGACCAGCCACAGGTAGTCCTGGGGTTCGTCCAGGCTGGACTCCGAGTCCAGGTGGCGCACGCTGACCGGCTGGTAGGGAGGGGGCACGTTGGTCAGCATGGCCGGAGGACCCCCCAGGCCAGGGTGAGGGGGCGTGTCCACCACAGAGCCACCGCTGGCCGCCTGGTGGGCAGCCTTTGCCGCTTCTGTGGGGAAGAAAGAGGGGGGAGGGAGGGGAGACCGTCAGAACATCTGTACATTGTACACCGGAGTTAGGACAATGATGTTGAGAATGCTTCCATGCACAACAGTTATTTCCGAAACGTACATGTTCTGTTGTGATATTATAGGTGATTGTATGGTTAGATTTCTGACTTGTTTGTGTACAGAAAGCAGTATAACGTTCTATAAAAGCACTACGGAGCAGTGGGAATTGTATACCGAACACATGACTGAGATACTGCAAGATACATCAGTACAAAACAGGTGATGAGTCAGACTTGAAGGACACATTGTACGTACACAGGCATGCATGCGTCTGGGAACCACGCAAATACCGACTTTCAAATCTTCACAATCAATGATTACGCATGAGAAGTACAACCATTAAATTCAAATGTAGCATTACATGTATATTACAGTTTGATGGAATCTGAGGGAAGGAAGCATTTGGGTTTATTTTCTTCCTACAGCTGTTGTATCTGCCAATGTTATTCACACCATTAATACTCAGCTGTATTTTTATCCAAATCTGTTTTGCCTTTTGAATCCCAACCACGGCCAGACAGCATTTCCTCAAGGTCTGTGCCTTGTCCTTCTCCATGTAGGTCTGTGTGGAGACGACTGTGCTTGGTTGGGCTCTATTCATAACGTATTCTCTGCCTTGTCTTTCTCCATGTAGGTCTGTGTGGAGACGACTGTGCTTGGTTGGGCTCTATTCATAACGTATTCTCTGCCTTGTCTTTCTCCATGTAGGTCTGTGTGGAGACGACTGCTTGGTTGGGCTCTATTCATAACGTATTCTCTGCCTTGTCCTTCTCCATGTAGGTCTGTGTGGAGACGACTGTGCTTGGTTGGGCTCTATTCATAACGTATTCTCTGCCTGCATTACTCCCCACCTACACTTCTCAGTGTACGCACACGTACACCGTCTTTGAGTGGCTCCCTAAGTGCTCAAGCTCAAGGATGCGCACCCTGAGATGACAGCTGCTCTCTGAATCTTTACTCTCTCCCTCTCGTCCCATCCCGCTCTTCCTCTCCTCCACTGTTTTCTCTTGTACACCCTCTCCCTCAATCGCGCCCCAATCAGTCACTATTCTCCTGCTTTATCCTGTGCATTGTCCTTCTCTCCCTCAATCACTCCCTATACATTGCATCCCTTCATCTCTCCGCCTCTTCTCCCCATTCCCCTCTTCAGTTCTCTCCCTCCCTCTCTCCGCCTCTTCTCCCCATTCCCCTCTTCAGTTCTCTCCCTCCCTCTCTCCCCTTCTACTCTCACTACTATACTGCTTTATACACTATCACTCACTCTCTCCATCCCCTTGTTTGTCTGTTTTATGTGCTGATTCACCCAGGCAGCAGGAAAATCCCTTTCCTCCTTAATCTCCCCCTCCCACACCGCTGGGCTACAGCCCTGCTGCTCCAGCCCCCTCCACTCGCTGACATTTCCCCAGGCACGGTGCACCCTCGCCTGGGCGCGGGAGTGGGCTGAACTGTCCCCTCTCTGTTTGTGCTGTATGATCAGCGAGCGAGACTTCGCGAGGCACAGAGAGCAGTAGCCAAGGCAATATGAGAGCCACACCGCTCCACCACAGAAGTCTGCACGGGTATTAAGACAAACTTGCTGCTTGAAACCATAATAAACTCAACATTCCAAAATGGCCCCATAGATACGTGATACGTTGTGGTTGAAGTTACACTAGAACAGGGAGGGTAGGATACAGCCACAACACAGAGGAAGGAGTGAAGGCTGACCTTGTTGGATACATGGTCTCCCCGTTGTCATAGATGTAGTGGGTACTGCTGATATCATAGTCCAGGACATTTCTCCTCGACTAGGGCCTCTAAAATGGTTCCCTAACATTCTGATTAAACCCACATGCATTACAATAGTGAGTTTAGATTATAGGGTCCATTTCTGCAACTCAACCACGGCCTAAAATTAACACGCACCAGTTGCAAAATGCAGGTAGATTTTGGAATTGGTTTTGTTTCATAGCTGGTAAATGAATCACACAAAGTCAAAGAACTACGAATCATATATAGCCTATACCACCTCTGCTGCAACACTGCCTGGAGGCTGTGCGTACCTGAAGAGTGAAAGATTCATTTTTAGAAGCGCTACGCACAGGCATAAACGTCGTTCTAATTTACAGAAAAATGTAAGTCTACTGATGTGAGACTTTGTCCTTGTGTTTCTTGGCCATTTACATTGTTTTGTTCACAAGCTAGGTCGTTTTTCTATGTTTGAGTTTCAACAGCTAGAGAGGACAAGGCAACTCTTCTACTAGTCAGACTCAATCTCACAGGCACAAACATGAAGAATAAAGTTGCATTACCATGGTAACCCCATGCTCTTAAAGGGACAGGTGAACATTGTCTCATCTGTGATATTTTGGTTAAAAATTTAATTAACTTACCACATTACTTCTTACTAGTAATAAACATATTGTTTTAGAAACATTACAAAGCATGCTCATCCGTTTTGACTGGCTGATAGAGTTTTCCAAATAAAAAAAATTGAGGTAATTTTAGGCCCTGAACTCGACAGTACCTCCCATGTCAGCTGAGAGGGAAGTTCAGGTCTGGAGGCACCTGTATGTGGCCCCACTGATGACGGTGGGAATGGACGTAGAAAGAGGAACTCTAAATAAACCACAATTCCTGTTTGGTGGGCCCCACTCACTCGCTTTTCCCTGAGTAAGCGCGCGTGTGCAAACGAAGTAACGAATGTGAGAGAACAAATGAGAGGGAGAACAAATGAGTGACAGAAAGACCGCGAGAGAAAACAAATGAGAGCAACTGAGAAAGGAGGAACAATAAAGGTAGAGAAGGAGAGAAAGTGGCAGTGGGGCTCAGCTTAGGGGGGGGACACAATGCTTTAATTATACAGTACAGGGAAACATGTGGTAACGTGAACCCACCTGAAGACACGGCTCATTAGGCCTCATTAAGCCTGTGCTGGAAACAAAGGCCCCTTGGCACACAGTGTCCAAACATACACTACATCAGGATATGATCATTATGTGTGAATAATACGTGTGGGGAAAGACTACCGTTTCCTCATGCATATCACTGTTCTGTTGCATTTCTGCCTTTCTCTCTTTTCTCACTGTATAGACACATCTCAGAGTTCCTCTCGTGTGCGTGCCTGCGCAGGGATGTGTGTAGCATCATTACCGTCGTCCGTGGGGTTGAAGCCGCAGATGTCACAGATGTAGCGGACCCACTTGTTCATGTCGTCCTCCGTGTCGGCCACCAGGTAGAAGACGCGGTCGATGGTCTTGATGTCGAAGATGAAGCTGTGCTCCAGGTCCTTCTTGTTGAACGTGAGCCCTGCGTCCACCTGTGTGTGTGTGTGTGGGGGGGGGGGGGGGGGGGGGGGGGGGGGGGGCTAGCGTTAGCATGTAGCATTACCAACCACGTAACAATAGGGCTTAGCATTAGCACGTAGCATTACAAACAATAGGGGTAGCAATATCCATTGTAGCCACAGCAGCTATAGGCCACTTAATGTCATAACTGTTATAACTGCCTTTTAGCAGTATTAGCTAGTGGTACTGTAGCATTACTAGGACCATTAGTTTTCCCTGATCACATGACCTGACAAAACTTATTACATAACTAGGGTCCAGAGTAACAAACTCCAGGCCCTAATCAGCCACAGCATAAGTAGTGTTTCACCTGTTCACACAGGTTGAGGTCGATCACGCGGATGGGCTTCTTGGCGTGATCATTCTTGTAGTACTCCAGCACGTCTGGGTCGCCCGAGAGACGGCCGCTGCGGAGAACAAACCACCGCTTCTTCCATGCCTGCAGAGAGACGGGAGACATTTTAATGTTGATGATCTGTTCACATATCATCTCTTACTTAAAAATTCCACAGTACACCCATAAACTCTCCCCTACCCCCACTTGAAAAGCTTAACAAACCCCTGAAGGCTTCACAACAACCCATATTTTTGGGCATGGCCTTGTCCTAGAGTGGTTCAGGGGATCAGACAAGAGCGAGAGAGAGAAAAAGAGGGACAGACCCGAGAGAGAAAGGTCACTGTGTTCGCTCATATGGCTCCATTCCTGGCTGACCACAGGCTGGACAGGGGCTTTGTTTTTCCGCCCTGGCCTCTCTGTGTGCTTCTCTCTAACCCTCCCTCTAGCTTCTAGCTATCCCTCCCTCTCGCTCTCTCCTCTGGTCCTGTAAGCCACACAAGGACAGGCCTGTGTTCAAAATTCACCCACTCTCCCCCTCTTCTTATATCCCAATCCATCCCTCTACAGCCTCTCCATCTCTCTCCTCTGAGCCCCACTAGGACAGACAAGCCAGAACTATGTGTCTGGAACACCCAGGGCCCACAGTCACTACAGACAGACATAGTTTGGTCTGGTTAGGTCTAGTAGCCCGACTGTGGAAGAGCACAACCAACCACTCTAAAAAAGGGCCACAGGCAATTAGGATTTTACAATAGGATTTGTCCTCCATCTGTCTATGAGACACAGGTTCCATCCAAAATGGCACCCCATATAGTGCCAAACTTTTAACCAGGGCCTATAGGGTTCCATTTGGTACACAGGCACAGTGCTTCCAAGGCAGATAGGGTTTAAACACAGGGCGCAAGACCCAGACAATGGGATATAGCATAGGAAAACTAAATAGAAACCCATTCTATTTCTATGGCAGACTTAAGACTGTGGGATGGATAGGGTTGACAATGTGGAGTGGTTTAGTTTTAGTTGCACAAAGGCACTAAGAATAAACCCCGGGTGTCAATGACCGTCAGCCACTACCATCCGAAAGTCAGACAGAGGAGGGAACGAGACAGAACCAAGTGAGATGCCTAAACAGGGAGTCTGCTCACTAATGCTTTTATTTTTTTACAAATGAGGCCCGGCCCATCTAGATGTCTTGTCACCTAAACTGTGTAGCTTAAACTTATGAGGTTGTTAATTTGTTCAATGAAACCTGCTCACTGAACTAGGATAAGCTAACTCAAGGATAAGCAGGACTAAAAAGCACATGATGAAAACAAACTGTGGCTAATTGCTATGAGCCACCAACTCTGATTCGCTGAGTCACTTATGCTAAGCTTGAGTTTTTTGGAAGGATTCATTCCCGGATTGCAGCTTTAATTGTGCTTAATCACTCCGCTTCAGGTTGAGCAATATCGTGGAGCAAAATAGACTGCCTATCAATGGACACTTGATAGAGCTATTGAATATTGAACAGTGAAATTGGATACAAAAGATGACATAACAGAAAACAAATGCTATTCATGGAATTTCAAACAAGGAGGGGAAACCACACCAGTAGAAAAACAACTCCCCTTGGAGATCAGAGCCCTGGCCTCACCCGAGCACAGCCAGCAACGGCCAGTGAGGAATGCAAACTAAAAGCTTTGTTGTTCTTTTTTCCGGTTAAGATTTTAACCGGATTAACAATGCTGTGTGGTTTTTTTCGCCCTCCCTTCAATTGTTTTTCCATCCACAGAGTTCCCTTTGTTAGCGGGCCAAGCTCCGGGTAGGGACGAACAGCCAGGAGGAGAGGAGAGAGAACTCCGGGTGGGAAGAGCATCGTCCTGCTGTCCTACTCTGTCAACAGGAGAGTCGACCCTGGAGAAATAAACAGGCTGGCTGAAGGAGGAACTTTACATGGGCGTGCGCACACGCGCACACACAGAGAAACACACGTTCACACACACACCCTTTGAAATTCTAATAGACCTACATTCATGGCACAACCCTGCAAAAACCCTAACACTCCTTACAGTCATGAAGTAAACATGCCCCGCATGCCCCGCTCCCACACAGTATTCTCCGCCCTAAAATATCAACATTTAATAATCACTGTTTATTCAACCATAAAATAAGAACAACCAAAAACAGCCTCCAGATAATACACAGAGCAATTAACTCTGTATACTGGTCCTGTCCAGCATGAACTGCAGCCTAACCTAACCCAAGCAGCACACATTAGCATGTTGTTGTTGCACTGCTCTGTTGCGGTCAGAGAAAAGAGGAGGGCGACCCCTCTCTCTGGTACATGACAAAGCACTCTGGGCTCAGGTTACCCTGTAGGGACACAGACAGGGCCATGGGGTGAGGTTACACTGGGGGGAGAGAAAGAGCGAGAGGTTAGGCCAGGCCTGGGTCGTGTTCATTCTTTGCTAAGCATTTCTTATTGGACAAGCTCAGGTAGTTCCTTCCTGTTTCAGTACTTTTTCTACCGTTTGGTGCCTAATGAAAACGACCCTGGTTTAAACAGACATGGGGACATTTGACAGACGCTCTTATCCAGAGAAATTAGGGTTATTAAGTGCCTTACCTCAAGGGCACGTCGACAGATTTTTCAGCTAGTTGGCTTGGGGATTGGAACCAGAGACCTTTCAGTTACAAGCCCAACGCTCTTAGCCACTAGGCTACCTGCCACTCTGCTGCTGTCCATAGTAACAGTTGGTCTGACTAGTTTCAATGGTGCTGGTTAAGAGCTTGTTGAAGAAGGCTTGTTTGAGTGGTGCTTCACTGCAACTTCAATACGGAGTACTTGATTAAGGGGTGCTTTTCCCATATTAGCATGGTAGCAGACCGTGTGTAGGGGTGGGAGGGAAATGGTCAGGGATGAAGAGCTGAGGGAGAATATGAGCAATGAGAATCACTCTCAAAAGCTCTTTCTCCACTGACCCACACACCCCATGTGGCCATTCCATTCAGCACACCTCTACTCTAGTTAACACTTAGCTAAACTGGTCCCTGTAAACCCCTGCCAGGTTTCTATCCAGTGAAACTGCACGCAACCAGAAATGCCATTGGTGTCTCCAGCCAGACAGCCAATGGCATCTCGCTGACACATACTTTCTATTGTCAGTGGAAAACAGTCCAAAAAGCTCTTCACAACAACCACACATGACAGTGACTGATGCACACAGTAGCTGAATAGCAGCACTGTTAGACAGTAATTGTCCACAGACCTAGCCTGGTTCCAGATCAGTTTGTGTGGTCCTGCCAACTCTTATGGCCCTTGTGACAATTACCATAAGAGACGGCAAGACAGCACAAACAGATCTGGAACCAGGCCAGCACAGACCTACCGTGTGCTATCGATCCTGAAAAGGCCAGCAGGGGCAATGAGGACTCTAGCAGTGCTGAACCCCTGTTACTGTCCTCTTCTCCATTGTAGTCAATGAGGCACAGAACAGTCAATAACCCAATAGTCCCCAAACTGATCCGAGAGCAGTCGTTACTGATCACAGAACACAGCTAATCCAGTTTGGTCTACTTCACAAGGCCCAAGACGATAGAGTAGATCTCAATTGATCACAAATCAGTCCTTACATACAACCAACCAACCAAACAATCGAAGTAGTAACCAAGTGTGTGTGTTGACTCTTCACTGTCCGGGGGAGTGGAGTGGGACGAGACAGGAGGAGCCCCTGGTGCAGCAGCTGTCCCCCCCATCCTCCCTCTCCCCAAGCGCCCTCCCCTGCCCTCTGATAGGGTGTGATGCAGGAAGAGACCCCTGTGCCCGCTCCAGCCTCCAGCCAGACAGAGACACCATTGAGGGGACAACCGGGAGGGCTGGATGGGGGAATGCCATCCGAGTGCAGTCACACTGTTGCCATCAGGGCCCCACTGACCCAGAGACAAAGACAGAGAAGAGAGGGGGGCGAAGGGGAGAGAGATGGAGTGTCTGAAAGGGAGATGGATGAACAGTATAGAGAGGAGAGAGAGGTAAAGGAGGAAGAAGACAAGAGTGAGTGAGAATGAAGGAAAGAGGGAGCGAGAAAGCTAATACAATATACTTGAAGCACTTTACCACATTGGGGGTCCCCCCCCCCCCATTGAAGACTGGTTATGGGGTGTGGTGGGTGAATCAGAGTGACAGGGACAGACGTTAGGGAAGGGGGTAACAGTGGGTGGGGCACGGGGCCCTCAACCACCACATTCCTGGCTATGGCCTTGGTCCTGCCCTCGGCCCTGCCCTCCTATCCAGAGAACAGTGGCCTTTGTTGGGCTTGACTTTATCAAGCTGCCCCCTGGAATATCTGGAGCTCCAGAGCTCCAGTCACAACCTTCTGCCTGATAGATAGGGGCCACAAGGGGCCCAGAGTTTTAGAGATTCCCAATTACCTAATCGTCTGCCCATTCATATGTATTTACATACTGGAGTCTTGACATATCTACTGCTGTACATATGATGTAGTATATCTTGTGTAAATTCATGCAGTGTACATACGTATTTGGATTACTGTCAGTGCTATTTGGCTGTTAATTGGATTCGTGCCGATATGTCTTGATTTCCAGAGTAAAAAAAAATAAAAAAATGATTGTTTACTATGACATTTTACTGCATTGTTAGGAGCTAGTAACATCCGATCTGCTAAATTGTGTACGCGACCAATACACTTTGATTTGATTACTGTACCAACACTGACATACTGGGAAATTGGCAACAATACCAACCCATCATACATCATGATGTAGCCTGGCGTATGGTTTATTATAGTGAAACACAGACCCAGATTAAAACCCAACACCAACCCATCATACAGCATGATGTAGCCTAACGTCTGGTTTATTATAGTGAAACACAGAACCAGATTAAAACCCAACACCAACCCATCATACATCATGATGTAGCCTAGCGTCTGGTTTATTATAGTGATCCACACGGACCCCGATTAAAACCAAACAATACCAACCCATCATACAGCATGATGTAGCCTAGCGTCTGGTTTATTATAGTGAAACACAGACCCAGATTAAAACTAAACAATACCAACCCATCATACAGTATGATGTAGCCTAGCGTCTGGTTTATTATAGTGAAACACAGACCCAGATTAAAACCCAACACCAACCCATCATACGGCATGATGTAGCCTAGCGTCTGGTTTATTATAGTGATCCACACGGACCCCGATTAAAACCAAACAATACCAACCCATCATACAGCATGATGTAGCCTAGCGTCTGGTTTATTAGTGATAAACACAGACCCAGATTAAAACCCAACACCAACCCATCATACGGCATGATGTAGCCTAGCGTCTGGTTTATTATAGTGAAACACAGACCCAGATTAAAACCCAACACCAACCCATCATACGGCATGATGTAGCCTAGCGTCTGGTTTATTAGTGATAAACACAGACCCAGATTAAAACCAAACAATACCAACCCATCATACAGCATGATGTAGCCTAGCGTCTGGTTTATTATAGTGAAACACAGACCCAGATTAAAACCAAACAATACCAACCCATCATACAGCATGATGTAGCCTAGCATCTGGTTTATTATAGTGAAACACAGACCCAGATTAAAACCAAACAATACCAACCCATCATACAGCATGATGTAGCCTAGCGTCTGGTTTATTATAGTGAAACACAGACCCAGATTAAAACCAAACAATACCAACCCATCATACGGCATGATGTAGCCTAGCGTCTGGTTTATTATAGTGATCCACACGGACCCCGATTAAAACCAAACAATACCAACCCATCATACAGTATGATGTAGCCTAGCGTCTGGTTTATTATAGTGATCCACACGGACCCAGATTAAAACCAAACAATACCAACCCATCATACAGCATGATGTAGCCTAGCGTCTGGTTTATTAGTGATAAACACAGACCCAGATTAAAACCAAACAATACCAACCCATCATACAGTATGATGTAGCCTAGCGTCTGGTTTATTATAGTGATCCACACGGACCCCGATTAAAACCAAACAATACCAACCCATCATACAGTATGATGTAGCCTAGCGTCTGGTTTATTATAGTGAAACACAGACCCAGATTAAAACCCAACACCAACCCATCATACAGCATGATGTAGCCTAACGTCTGGTTTATTATAGTGAAACACAGACCCAGATTAAAACCCAACACCAACCCATCATACGGTATGATGTAGCCTAGCGTCTGGTTTATTATAGTGAAACACAGACCCAGATTAAAACCAAACAATACCAACCCATCATACAGCATGATGTAGCCTAGCATCTGGTTTATTATAGTGATCCACACGGACCCCGATTAAAACCAAACAATACCAACCCATCATACAGCATGATGTAGCCTAGCATCTGGTTTATTATAGTGAAACACAGACCCAGATTAAAACCCAACACCAACCCATCATACGGCATGATGTAGCCTAGCGTCTGGTTTATTATAGTGAAACACAGACCCAGATTAAAACCAAACAATACCAACCCATCATACAGCATGATGTAGCCTAGCATCTGGTTTATTAGTGATAAACACAGACCCAGATTAAAACCAAACAATACCAACCCATCATACGGTATGATGTAGCCTAGCATCTGGTTTATTATAGTGAAACACAGACCCAGATTAAAACCAAACAATACCAACCCATCATACAGCATGATGTAGCCTAGCGTCTGGTTTATTATAGTGAAACACAGACCCAGATTAAAACCCAACACCAACCCATCATACAGCATGATGTAGCCTAACGTCTGGTTTATTATAGTGAAACACAGACCCAGATTAAAACCCAACACCAACCCATCATACAGTATGATGTAGCCTAGCGTCTGGTTTATTAGTGATAAACACAGACCCAGATTAAAGCCACTCCTGTACTTAGTGTTTATAATGGAGAATCTTCTTTGAAAGCTATTTAAAGTAGTCCAGGCGTGGGCTTAATCTCTGTGCAACCGCCCTCGACTGTTCTAACATACTAACATCTATTACATAGTCTAACTGTGGCACCTCTCATAATAAACAACCAAATGATGTAATAGTGACAGTGAACATTCCAGAAGGATAAACGCACCAGCTGGTTGGGGAGTTCCACCGGGCTATAATCCTAATCAAAGAATGTTCTGGAAGGGGAAGAGAGAAGAAGAATGGGACATTATGCCGCCATTGAGGACAGTGATTAATGACAAGCTCCGGTACTGTAGCTAGAAATGAGGCCAGACAGCTGGAGGAGCTGGCTGGTGTTTAACAACTGTGAGACGGCAGCACCTTGGAGTAGGACTGCTGCCGATCTAGGATCAGTTTCACCTTTTAGATAGCTCTTAATGAATATGATTACATAGACAGGCCAGACCTCAGCGTTCCTACTTTGAGAAACTATGTGAATATGGGCCCAGCAACATGATATTCAATATATTCTTTATCATTGCTAACTACATAGTAGCTTCTTCCTGCACTTGGGGGCTAATTCTATTGCAATTGAAAAAAGGTAGCTAATGCACCCGAAGAGCCTTTAAGAGCACAGATGGCTACGGATGGTCCTCCAGGGTAGATAAATGGAACACTTAAGCGCATCCATATACTCTACATATCTGATGTTTTGAGAGTTAAAGCTAGAATCCTTAATTGGGCTACAATCATTTTTGGTCTCATAAATTAATGATACATACCTATTAACTTAGTTCCACTGTCATAACCCATCAGCACCCAAAATATCAGCTTGTTTTACTCCAATGTTTATTAATTAAGTAAATGTAAACAAACACGGTATAGCCTCAAAACATGGTTAAAACTATCATTTTGATATCATGGCTGGTCGGTCTATGAATGAGACTGGTTCTATTTCTTTAGGTCCATTCCTTAACAAAACAGAGGCAGGTGGAGGCTTTATTGTTTCAAACAAATAGTTAAACTTTAAGCAAGGCAGGCCTTGGGCTTTTTGGGATGCCTGCCACAGTAGCATTTGGAGCAAAAGAGAGAACCGTCAATTGAACATATAGGACGGTGTTGTTCCTAGGATACCAGCGCCAGCGACTGACAAGCAGGCGAAAGGTGACGCTGAAGTCATTTGTAAGTGTGAAATGGGCCCTGGCTCGTGTGCCAACGAGGGCTAATGTGGCACAGCGTGTGTCCTGCTGGACCGTCAGACTCAACGAGCTGGAACAGCGGAGTCCAGTCCGTTTGGAACGACAACAGGAGCCACTGACCACATAGCCACTGCTAACCATAAGCTCTTGCATTGGTCGTAATAGTAGAAACTGACAGTGTTTGGTTGGTCAGGGATTTAGCCATGGTGCTAGTCTTGCGGGGAAATTAGCTGTCTATTATATAGCTGTTAAAGTCCAGCTTTGAACAGATATTCCCACATTGAGCCAGGTGGGGTGGTGAATGGTTCAGGGGGTGTGTTACGATGTCAGCAGCTCAACAAGGAGTACCACAGATTGGCCTAGTAAATCAACTGACTCACCCAGGCATGAGCCAAGAACAAGAGATACACACAAAGAAGACCGAAAACAAACTTGGCACTAGAATCGGATATGCACTACAGTAAACCAGGAAATTAACTTGAAGGGTTTAATCGGTCTTGGTAAGTGTAGCGAACCAACGTAACACCACGAGACGAATCATAACCCACTGACTGACTGGGTTACATAACTGATTACAGAGGTTACTGGGGCTGTTTGTGTAGGAATTTGTGACCAGAGCCCAGCTGTCCCAACTACATATATAAACACACACAGCTGCTACCTTTGAGAGGAAAGACTAAGCCAGGCACGCTGGTTGTGTTCAGTGTGTGTCAAACATGTCAGGGCAGAGTCCCGGGCCACCACCCCTCGTGCTGCTGGCACTGCCACCAACACAGGGTTACAGTGTCTGTCAGCTGCAGCAGTCTGCCTAGCTACAACACAGTCAGTCACCTTCGCTGACAACAACCACCTCTCACCTCCTGCTCCATTATATTTAACACTGCAGGCCTATGCTGCCTAGAGACAAGTGAAAGCATGTGGGTTGGTACAATATGAAAACAAAAATCAAGGCCAAGTTTACATTCTTTTAAATGTTTTTGACATTTAGCAGACACTTACTGTAGTGAGTACATACAAGTCTCGTAAAAAGTAGATAATTACTGTTTTAAGGAAATAAGGCTGCAATCTACAAAGGCAATTGACCGCTGAAAACGTTGCCTTTCAAAGTAAATGCATCATAATGGCTGAGACTCCGTTTCTGCAGGGGAGTGATGTCACTCACTATTGACACTATGGTAAACCCTAACCAACTCACCAACCTCATCAAAAGCCACTTTCCTCATTTCCCCATCTAGTCATTACCAGATGGATTGGGATTCCCTTCCTTCCCACTTCCCAGTGCTCCAAGGGCCAGAATAGGTCATACTGCCTCTGCCTAGAAGATACTCCGGGAGGTGGTATCTGCATGAGGTCTAAAAGGCATACGCCCTGTGGTTATCTCTGAGGCTATTATGTCTGAGCGGCCGGGCTAATGGGTTAAGCAAGTGTCGTAGTGGAGAGTCAACCATTACCCCTCTGGTCCAGTGTTCTCTCCCTCTCTATCCCTTTCCCTGGTTCAAAACAAGAGCATATGTTAGCTGCTCATTCCATTTAAAGTTATGTTTTTACGGTCTCTCTCCTACACTCAAGACAGCAGGTGCCTCACGAAATATCCCTTTCTCTCAGTCCCCCTTTCTTCTTTCGGACATTGTGTGTGCTTAGTAAGGGGTGAGGTGAGGTCAGATTGTTTTACGGTCTTGACCTGAATAATGATACAATTGTAAACCATCTTTTCTCTTAAGAGTTTCAAAGGGAGAGACTGACAAAAGAGTAGCGTATTAAAGTCTGTTGATTTATGAAAGGAAACGTCTGGATGATCGTGTCCTGAACCCTTCGCTCCCATGACTGAGTCAGTTGTCAGTATTAGCCTGGAACTATCCCTTACTCAGATTGTTGTTAGCATTAGCGTAGAACTCTCTGCTTAAAATCAAACTTGTGGAATGCAATAGATTTACTCTGTCTTTCTATGTTTGGTATTAGCAAAAGCATGGGGCTAACAGCGATTACGCATTTGTTGCATAGCATTGGCACAACTCACTTTGCACATGTTTTTAGCATTATAATAGCCTAGCTCCCTCAGTGACTGGTGTGGTTGTTAGCAGTATAAGCCTAGCATAGCTCCCTCAGTGGCTTTGGGTGTGTTAGCATTTAGCGCTGGGCCCAGCAAAAGCAATCTTGGCGGAGGTGGGATGGAGAAAGAGGGAGAGAGAGGGCGCCGGGGGCGTGTGACCTGCAGCTCCAGCTGCACTGACTCATCCCCGGCTGGGAACAGCCTCTCCGTTTGTTCCTCTGAAAACAGCTTCTCTCCAAGCCCAGAGAGAGAGAGAGAAGGGGAAAGAACCCAAGAGAGACAGGACAGAACCAGAGAGGAGACGGGAGTGAGCATGGAGGAGGAGGGAGGGAGAGGAGTGGAGAGGGGAGAAGAGGTCAGGGTATCGATGATGCCATAACAAATAACAAGATGCCTTGGTGACACTAACAAAGAACGGGGCTACATATTTTCAGGCCGGCCAGTCTGCAGACAGTGACTGCTTTTCTTCCAGAATAGGTCACGTGGAGGTGACGTACGACCAAACCCTTCTCATATGGACTACAGCCATATGAGATTTATGGACTAAGCCATAAAGAAACAATGAGTAGTCAGTAGTCCAAGGGGAAAAGACCAACCCAGAGAGGTACAGTTGATGGCGGAAGTTTACATACACCTTAGCCAAATACATTTAGTCACTTTTTCACAATTCCTGACATTTAATCCTAGTAAAAATTCCCTGTCTTAGGTTAGGATCACCACTTTATTTTAAGAACATAACAAGTCAGAATAGTAGAGAATATGATTGATTTCAGCTTTTATTTCTTTCATCACATTCCCAGTGGGTCAGAAGTTTACATACACTCAATTAGTATTTGGTAGCATTGCCTTTAAATTGATTAACTTGGGTCAAACGTGTCAGGTAGCCTTCCACAAGCTTCCCACAATAAGTTGGGTGAATTTTGGCCCATTCCTCCTGACATAGCTCGTGTTGGCTTGTAGGCCTCCTTGCTTGCACACGATTTTTCAGTTCTGCCCACAAATTTTCTATAGGGTTGAAGTCAGGGCTTTGTGATGGCCACTCCAATACCTTGACTTTGTTGTCCTTATGCCACAACTTTGGAAGTATATGCTTGGGGTCATTGTCCATTTGGAAGACCCATTTGCGGCCAAGCTTTAACTTCCTGACTGATGTCTTGAGATGTTGCTTCAATATATCCACATAATTTTCAGTCCTCATGAAGCCATCTATTTTGTGAAGTGCAGCAAAGCACCCCCACAACATGATGCTGCCACTCCCGTGGTTCACGGTTGGGATAGAGTTCTTGGCTTACAAGGGGGAGGCTTGCAAGCCCGAAGAATCCCCCCCTCACATAACAAAACAAATGGTCATTATGGCCAAACCGTTCTATTTTTGTTTTATGAGACCAGAGGACAAAAAGTACGATCTTTGTCCCCATGTGCAGTTGAAAACCGTAGTCTGGCTTTTTTATGGCGGTTTTGGAGCAGTGGCTTCTTCCTTGCTGAGCGGCCTTTCAGGTTATGTTGATATAGGACTTGTTTTACTGTGGATATAGATACTTTTGTACCCGTTTCCTCCAGCATCTTCCATAAGGTACTTTGTTATTGTTCTGGGGTTGATTTGCACTTTTCACACCAAAGTACGTTCATCTCTAGGAGACAGAACACGTCTCCTTCCTGAGCGGTATGACGGCTGCGTGGTCCCATGGTGTTTATACTTGCGTACTATTGTTTGTACAGATGAACGTGGTAACTTCAGGCGTTTGGAAATTGCTCCCAAGGATGAACCAGACTTGTGGAGGTCTACAATTTATTTTATGAGATCTTAGCTGATTTCTTTTGATTTTCCCATGATGGCAAGCAAATAAGCACTGAGTTTGAAGGTAGGCCTTGAAATTCATCCACAGGTACATCTCCAATTGACTCAAATTATGTAATTTAGCCTATCAGGAGCTTCTAAAGCCATGACATAATTTTCTGGAATTTTCCAAGCTGTTTAAAGGCACAGTCAAATTAGTGTATGTAAACTTCTGACCCCCTGTAATAGTGAATTATAAGTGAAATAATCTATGTACAATTGTTGGAAAAAATGACTTGTGTCATACACAAAGCAGATGTCCTAACCGACTTGCCAAAACTATAGTTTGTTAACAAGAAATTTGTGGAGTGGTTGAAAAACGAGTTTTAATGACTCCAACGTAAGTGTATGTAAACCTCCGACTTCAACTACATCTCTCTAGCCCTGACTAACAGTAGCAGCCTCGGTTCCAGCCATGTGTTGTGGTGAATAGAGGAGTCTTGTGGGAGAGAGGCAGCTAGGGAGAAGAGAGCAGGGAGCTAGTTGAGGCATTAGGTGCGGTAACCCGAGAACCAAGCGTTCTTCAGCTGCCACCCCCCCATTCGACAGCAACCTCCTCTCAGCTCTGCCTGTAAACCAAACTACTAACTTGTTCCTCTTTCCCTCCATCTTGCTCCCTCTACCTTGAACAAACAGGTCTGTTTGTTCTCAAGTCAGGTTCCGCTCGAGCACCAGGATAGAACAAGATGAGGAAAACCCACAGAACACGTCCACAGTGTACGCGCATCATTGGCCCTTCTTATTAAAAACCACACAGCGATGATACGTTGCAGTCATCTCTCACACGTTGGTGGGTTTTCCTTTGATTACGCTTTGCTTTTCCAGACTGTGAACGCATGAAGTGTGCTTTGAAAGGTCCCACAAACAAAGACGGTGCAAACGCAGGTCATTTCAACAGAATAACCCTTGTTGAGATCGTGTTTTCCCAGCAAGCATGTGTTCTAATCAAGTGTGTTTCAGAGCATATGTAGCCTAGATTCTATGGGGCATGCTGGGTAGTGGAGCATTTGTTGTTTTTCTTATAGAGCTGCTCATGCAGGCAGGCAGGCCGCAGGGCTGTGTTTGTGCAACAGTGCTGGGAAAAGGGAAAGACAGTGGGAGGAGCCATTCTGGAACCTTTCCTGTTCCATGTTCATGACAGATGCGAGACTCATTCAGTTGCAATACCATTGGCTCTGGCAGTCATCATAATGCTGTCCTCTTTAAAAGCTCAGTGTTGCAACAGGTATACAAGTCAAGCTTTCCAGTAATGACTTGGGAGAAGCCAATAAAAACACAGACCTGCTGGAAATAGTATTCTAAGAACTAGACGTGAAAGCACTAGTGAGAATCAACCCCCACCATATATAAGGATAAACTTAAATGTTTTTATTGTGAAATAGCTCTCTGCTTACTCAAAAATGTCCTGAAACCAACCACACATTCTGAATGACGCTGCAGTCCAACATTAGGGCTTATAAACAAATACAATCGCGTACACCGTTGTGGTACGCCAAGCCAATCAGCAAGGACCCCAAGGCCGTCCCAAACAATGCCCGTTATTAAAGTAGAGTATTAGAAAGCGTCAGAGGTTTTGGCGCTCGCGGGCCTTGGTGATGAGGTCTGGAGAGAGAGGGAGGTTGGGGGCACAAAAGCCTCTCTATGCTTAGCCCAGCAGCTTGCATAAATCAGTCTTTGTTTTCTGGGCATGTCTAAGATTCTTGCTGCTAAACAGCTATTTTTACATCCTCATAGGCCACAAGAGATAATATGGCGGTCAGCGAAGGCCAGTTGACGTTCGAGCAGTGTGTATGCCCTTTGGCTGAGTGTCTGTCCAGGCGTCATCCCCCTCCCCGCTGGAGGGAAAGGGGACTTCCATCTGCAGGCAGGCAGGCCTGAGGTCCAGCTGCCTGGAGACTGGTGGTCAGTGGTCAGTCCCTTCTCCTGTTATTCACTGCCATCAACATGTGACCTGGGATCAGCTTTAAATCACTAGCAACAACATAACAGGTCCTGGATCTGCTTATAAAGGCAAATTGTGCACACAAAGACATGAGTATGGAACCTCTAGAGGTTTGGGGAAACAAAACAGTGATGATACTGGTGCTGATAGATAGAACAGTGTTATCACAGTTTACTAGAGAAGGTAACTGTCAGCGTGTCGAAAGGCCATTGACAAACCACCCAACTGCCACAATGTGAGTTTATTCAAGGTTCCTCTGAAGTGAGAAAAGGCCTCACTTGTTTCTGTTCTAATCAGTGGGAGTCGGTATGTGTCCTAACAATCCTCCCTGGCCAGACAGGAACCCAGGGAGAGAGAAGAGAGAGGGGTACAGGCCAGCCGCCCCTGCAGACGCACACACAGAGCCAGAGAATAAGAGAGAGGGAACGAGAAAGAGCCACGCGGGGGCAGGAAATGAGGGCTGGGAGCTGGAGGAGCAATGGCAGTTTGAGACCGAGGAGCAATGGCAGTTTTCCCCGTGAGTGAGCGGGAGCGAGACCGAACAGAGAGAAAATGGTCTCTGTGATAGTCAGCATCTGGCTCTGTCCAACCTGGCACAGTCGTTAGGGGAATTCAAAACCCATCTAAACCGCTGGTACAGTTCATGTCAAACAGACATAGGAGCCCAATATAAAATAGTTCAACAGAAAAGGTGGCAAGTGTTTCAGTTCACAGCTATTGTAAAGCTATTGGTTTTCAATCAGTAATAAAATACTGAGCTAACACCTCAACAAGCATGAGTGGATTTAATAGTACTCCCTCCAACAACTGAATAGAACAAACATCTGGATCTATTTGTTCAGTAAAAGTAGTGTATGGCTGCCTGGTTCTCCTTACGCCAGCCTCTCACATGTCGCCCAAAGTGAACGAGACAGACCCTGTCAAATACAAAGCAGCAGGAGCAGAACAGAAGCTCCTGTTACGTTGAGAGATCAAGCCAAAAAGGAGACGCAAAACACCTCGACCCCGCTGTGACCGCGTTCTTCCACCCCAAACGCCTTCCACCACAGATGAGTGAGAGTTTCAGCCCATGCTGCTCCACTAACACACACTCCACAGGTGAGTTTCAATCCTCTCACCTGGCCTCTCCCAGCAACCCTCTTGGCAACTTTAATCCCCTTGCACGCACACACACACAATCTCTAGGTATTTGATATTACCTCCCCTGGCTGACACACTGTCCAAACAAACACAGGAGACCGAGCGTTCCCTTTACTGTACCTTACGAGTGCTGCGCGCAGGGTTTTGAAGAGTCTCCTTGAGCGTCTGGTTAAATTGTGAGAGTGTTGTTGTCTGCTCTCCTGTCTTTATGGAGAGGTGGTGTGTTGCGCGGGGCTGCAGTGTGACCTCTCCCTCCTCTGACTTCCTGTGTAGTGTAATCAGGTGGTCCCAGACCTCCTTAACTGTCAGCAGCACACAGCAGAAAGCAGCAGCCACTAGCCACCAGCCCACCACTAAATCAGTGGGGAGGGCCATACAGGCAGGGGTGGAGTGTGTGTGTTAAAAAAAATTAAATGCACCCCAATACACACATATATTTGGAAAGATAGGTAATCGTTTCACTAAGAGCATCTCTGAAAAGCAAACACACACACACACACGTTCCCATTCCACTAAAAAAGTTGATTGTGTTTTATTTCACTGACATTGATGGATAACTGACTTCAGCAGTCATGAGGAGAGTCTTCCTCTAATATTGGCACTCTTTTCCTCCTCTTTGAGAATGAGGATATGGTCATTGTTTCACACACACACACACACACACACACACACACACACTCAACTTATCAGAACCAAAACATTTTCAAAATTCCCCTCAGCACTAACAGTAACTAAAAGACAAACTGAAAGACAAAAACCTTGCTTCCGGCCAGTAACCAAAATATCGCTGGTAGGAATCTGCCGTTCTGCTCTTGAGCAAGGCAGTTAACCCCCAACAACAACTGCTCCCCGGGCGATTCAGAAGGGTTGAGTTAGACGCGTTCGACATTTCGGTTGAACGCATTCAGTTGTGCAACTGACTAGGTCTCCCCTTCCCTTTTCAGTAAGACGGGTTTACATGCTGTGCAAGTAGAAAAATGTCCCTAATAACCCTGTTGTGGACAGATCTGACATCAGGCTACATACATCATGGGACTTGAATAAATGCAGAAAATTGACAAAATAAAAACATACAGTGACTGTTATTTTTGCAAAAGAATATTCGATTCGCAGTTCAGACATAACGTTTGTACGTGACAGAGATGTACCCTGTTATGACTTACACCAAATATGTTGTCTTCTCACACTATTCAAACCCCTCAAATCAATAAACAGCTTATGAAGCACTAAGCCTATACTATAGATCACATATTGCCAACAAATAATCTTGAACTAAAAACCCCACAAATATTTTGGAATTCCTCTACATACTTGACAATGGTTAACCAATATCCAAAAACGGGATAAGTTTTTTCTGCAAACCCACACATGTTCTCTTTGTTGTGGCACCAATGTGAGGGGTTATGGTGGAGTAAACAGTGTCGCTGTGGTGTGTGTGTGGTGCAGAAATAATCACGAACCTGGGGAGCTGTGTTCACATTTCCCTAAAAAAGGGGAACCGGCCCTCGTAATTCAAGTGAACCGAACTCAGGCCACCTCTCAAAATGGAGTGCTCACGCCGCACAACAAATTAAGCTAGCAATGTGCTGGCAGACGCAGAGTCCACAAAAATTGGCTGAAATTGACTAAGTGTGAATACTTGAAGTTCTTCCGCTTGTGTAACAGTATAACTTTAGATCGTCCCCTCGCCCATACCCGGGCGCGAACCAGGGACCCTCTGCACACATCAACTACAGTCACTCCACAAGAGCAAGGGGAACCACTACTTCAAGGTCTCAGAGCAAGTGACGTCACTGAATGAAACGCTATTTAGCGCGCACCACCGCTAACTAGCTAGCCATTACACTTGCATTACCGGTGCTGGCACATACACAGATCAAATAGACAGCTGGAACGCAGAAAAAGTCGTTTCCATATCCTAATCATTCAAAAGATTGTAACACCTAGTTCTGAGCGTCGACTAGGACCTTAGCCCAATTAAGACAAGCAGATAAAGGTGTACAGTGCCTTGCGAAAGTATTCAGCCCCCTTGAACTTTGCGACCTTTTGCCACATTTCAGGCTTCAAACATAAAGATATAGGTGGTGTGATGGTGTGGGGGTTCTTTGCTGGTGAAACTGTCAGTGATTTATTTTGAATTCAAATCAAATAAATTTTTATTTGTCACATACACATGGTTAGCAAATGTTAATGCGGGTGTAGCGAAATGCTTGTTACTAAGATGACCTGGGGTACTAATGTAAGAAATAACACGTAAAAAAACAAAACACTGCATAGTTTCCTAGGAACGCGAAGCGAGGCGGCCATCTCTGTCGGCGTTGGAAGTTGAATTCCGGAAGTTGAATTCAAGGCACACTCATGGCTACCACAGCATGGCTACCACAGCATTCTGTAGCGATACGCCATCCCATCTGGTTTGTGCTTCGTGGGACTATAGTTTGTTTTTCAACAGGACAATGACCCAACACATCTCCAGGCTGTGTAGGGACTATTTGACCAAAAAGGAGAGTGTGGAGGCCAGGTCATCTGATGCAGCACTCCATCAATCACCTGACCTCAACCCAATTGAGATGGTTTGGGATGAGTTGGACCGCAGAGTGAAGAAAAGCATCCTACAAGTACTTAGTATATGTGGGAACTCCTTCAAGATTGTTGGAATAGCATTCCAGGTGAAGCTGGTTGAGAAAATGCCAAGAGTGTGCAAAGCTGTCATCAAGGCAAAGGGTGGCTACTTTGAGAATCTAAAATCGAAAATATATTTGACATGTTTAACACTTTTTTGGTTACTAGATGATTCCATATGTGTTATTTCATAGTTTTGATGTCTTCACTATTATTCTACAATGTAGAAAATAGTAAAAATAAAGAACAACCCTTGAATGAATAAGTCAAAGTCCAGACCTGAATCCAATCGAGAATCTGTGGAAAGAACTGAAAACTGCTGTTCACAAATGCTCTCCATCCAACCTCACTGAGCTCGAGCTGTTTTGCAAGGAGGAATGGGAAAAAATGTCAGTCTCTCGATGTGCAAAACTGATAGAGACATACCTCAAGCGACTTACAGCTGTAATCGCAGCAAAAGGTGGCGCTACAAAGTATTAACTTAAGGGGGCTGAATAATTTTGCACGCCCAATTTTTCAGTTTTTGATTTGTTAAAAAAGTTTGAAATATCCAATAAATGTCGTTCCACTTCATGATTGTGTCCCACTTGTTGTTGATTCTTCACAAAAAAATACAGTTTTATATCTTTATGTTTGAAGCCTGAAATGTGGCAAAAGGTCGCAAAGTTCAAGGGGGCCGAATACTTTCGCAAGGCACTGTATACGTGACTAATGCCATAATCAGTTTGATATCGAAATATTAATGTGCAATGAAACATGCTCAGTGTCACTTCTTGAGACTTTCACCGATTTCCTGAATCCTGGGCCAGCTAAGAGTCTTACTTCCTGTGCTCGGTTAGTTTCATCCTGGGCTTGGTTGCTCGGGCTGCCACAATTACTGTATAAATCGCGTAATGAACAACTGACTGAAGAGGGGACGGCCGGTCATTCATGCGGTTCAGGCCATTTCCACAGAAACATGACCTCTAAACATATAACTTTGTTGCTCCTTGCTGAAACAAGCAAGGTGTTGCGGCAAACAAGAATTTGGTTTGCCTATGCAACGCCCCCCCACACACACACGAGGAAATGTGCACCAAAAACAAATGATACTATTTACATTTTTGTTATTGAGTGCGGGTCATTCCATTAACCTTCACAGGCCTCATCACAACCAAAAAACATCTCAGCACCACCAGTGACTAAAACACCTAAACTGAAAGACAAAGACTTTTGCTTCTCAGTAAGACAGCCACATTCCTTGCAGACAAAGAAGCAGGATTTGATTATTTTTCCAGACAGTGTCACATCTTGAGACTTCAACCAATCTCCTGAATCCTGAGCCAGTGAAGTCTTCCTTCCTGTGCAGTTTATGGTCCTGTTCCTGCACGGTCAATAAAAGAGGTTGGAGACGGCACGGTCTGCGTGGTTGGTTTCCTCCCGGGCCTGGTCGCCAAAACACTCCCCATTTACAGAGCACATCCGCCTCCTTACACTGAACAAAAATATAAACCCAAAATGTAAAGTGCTGGTCCCATGTTTCATGAGCTGAAATAAAAGATCCCAGAAATGCCTAATACATACAAAGAGCTTATTTCTCTAAAATGTTTGTTTATATCCCTGTTAGTGAGCATTTCTCCTTTGCCAATATAATCCATCCACATGACAGGTGTGGCATATCAAGAAGCTGATTAAACAGCATGATCATTACACAGGTGCACCTTGTGCTGGGGACAATAAAAAGGCCACTAAAATGTGCAGTTGTGTCACAACGCAATGCCACAGATGTCTCAAGTTGAGGGAGCGTGCAATTGGCATGATGACTGCAGGAATGTCCACCAGAGCTTGGTGCCAGGTGGATGTATTATCTTGACAAAAAGGATAAAATGCTCACTAACAGGGATGTAAACATATATGTGGAACACTTCTGGGATCTTTTATTTCAGTCACGTAACATGAGACCAACACTTTACATGTTGTTTATATATTTCTTCAGTGTATTTGCACATTGTTACAACACTGTATATACCCATAATATGACATTTGAAACTTGAGTAATGTTTAGGGTTAATTTCTTACTGCTTATTACCGATTTCACTTGCTTTGGCAATGTGAACATAGGTTTCCCATGACAGAGAGAGCGAGAGAGAGAGAGACCGTGAGACTAATTTATGCTGCAGCTCTTTGCTATTCACGAGAGTGGTGAGCGTAGCTTCTTGTTGTTGGCCAATCATAAGTCATCAAAGTGGCAATAGGGTACAGTCAGAGCCTCCATGTGGGGCAAAAATTAGGAGATAAAATTAGGAGATATATTGGAATTATAAATTAAAGGAGAAGGTTAGGCTACAATGACCAAGTACAACAGTAGGCTGCTACGTTTATATTCTAGATGGAGTTGTTTGTAACTGTGTAGGACTCACGCTATACTATTAGTCTACTATAGAACACGTCTGATTGGTTGGTTGAGGTCACTCATCTCTCCCTCCCGACTCCCTGTTCCCCATGTCACTCGCTCACACTCACAGTAGCCCACACACACACACCCTGCTAGAGCGTCACTTCTCTACCTCCTCTCTTTATCAGCTCCGTTGCTAAGTGAAAATTGACACTTCTGCGTTGAGCTGTTAATTTCTGATCGTTTTCTAAACCAATGAAGATGTCCAGTGAAAGCAGGATGTGCAATTTGTTGACATTACAACATAGTAAAGACTTGGATACACATTATCCTGAATGTTAATTATTAAAAACATCTGTTAAATTCACTGCTCTGTTTTGCTTGTTTACAGCGGGTCATTTCATAGCCAATTGTCAGAGGCACTCTAGTAACGTTACGTCACCAAGACTCTGACTGAGGGGAGTTACTGGGGCGGACTGTGGTCCTCTCAAGTCCACTAGTGTCGACGGACTGGTATGAAATGGACTAGCATGAACTGAACAAAGTTCATATTTAAAACCAAAACACACACTTTGTTGATAATTGATTGAAACAGGGGGCTGGGTAAGAGAGTGGTTGATACGAAGGCTTTGCCTGCCTTTAACAGAATATTCTATGGTCACAAAGTCTACGTGCTCATTTAGAACACATACGAGGGGCAAGGTGATTTTTGTCCAAATAGAATAAGAGTGGCCCTCTAAAAACAAAAAGGCACACAGCGAGTGACGTTGCCGAGCACCCGGGGAGAGGTCACGCATGACAGTCTAGACTGCAGCTCTGTGCATACTGACTAAGGTGCTTGCTTTTTAATACCTTCTCACTTTCTTTCCATCACTGCATAAATTGCTCTGTTTAACTGGCTAATTTGAGGCATTACAATGAAACAGGAAAAATAAATATATATTCGGCCAACCCAACCTGATTAACTTGACATTAGGTCAGTTATAAAACTTCAGTTCAAACTAATTTTGCTTCCATAAAAAAAAAAACTACTCTCCCACATCACAAGCAGGAGAAAAGAAAACCGTATTTGAAAACCACAAATGGGAGGGGGGGGGGGGGGGGGGGGGGGGAACGACGACTACCACATCCAGTCTGAGGTCAATAGATCATGCTGTCTCCAGGAAAACCACCATAGAACCATAGGGCAATCAATCTAACACAACCACTCTACTGAGAGTCAGTCCCTAGTTCCTATCCCCAGCACCTGCACTGATATGTGAGCCAGCAGCAGGCTTGATGAAGGTGGAGACACAGGGCTAATATGAATCATGGAGAATCCCCCTCAATTCCTGTGTGTGTTTAAGCAAAATAAAGAGGGGGGGAAAAAGAGGGGAAAAGGAGAGAGAAAAATAAAGTCATGCTGGTAAGAAAAGAGGTGGAGGAGGAATGGGCTGAGGAGCACCCGTGACCTATTACAGCGACCTTGTAAACAACAACAACCATGCCAGGTGTAGGCTAACACCAGAGGGGTAATACTACCAAGCAAGACCAATGAGTTAGCCAGCTAACTTTGATAAACAACCAGAAATATATGTTTATTTTCTGGTTGATAAAAGGAAGCTGAACTTAGATATGTGTTTTTGGTTGTTGAGTTGAGTAGACCATGCCCATTTCAAGTATCTTTCTAAAAACAATAGTTATTTCAGAATATTTAAGCCCGTTAGCAGGCTAACTCCTTGATCCTGCGTTGCAGTGTGTGTGTGTGTGTGTATATGTATATATGTATATGTATATGTATATGTATATGTATATGTATATGTATATGTATATATATATATATATATATATATATATATATATATATCTCAACAGAGTCTAGCCCTCCCTCCCTCGAGCAAGCGAGTGCTCATCATGCTGGGGAATAGGACTACAAAACTACGATCACATCCAACTCCTCTCTCTGTGCTCTATTCATTTCTTCCTACACTGGTCAGTAACACAACAGAGATGTACAAATAGCAAAGGGACAAGATTTGATGCTGGATGGGCCAACATCAGAAGGAAAAAACAGTGGCCAGTCCACCTAATGTCGTCATCATATACTGGGACCTTAAACACTTTCCTCCCCCTGGAAATACACTGGCAGGGACCTACATCTGCCGTGTAACATAAGGACGAGCCTCTCTCTCCTCCTCTCTAAGGGAAAGGCCAGCTGTAAAAATAGCCTACAGTTTATGCAGAGGACTGCTAACAGCAACAGAAAAAGGCATGGAATCAGCATAAGTCTTCATACACATGAGGCCGCAATAACAATGGAGGAGACAGACTGGAGAATATGGCGACCGAAAAACTCCCAGACGCAGAGTTCACAAAACGTTTGCGTCGCTGAGACTAAGACTGACTAATGATGACTTATGTGATGTTGCGAGAGAGAGCAGAATTCTAAAAAATAATCATTTTTAAACAGGAGCTCCACTTCTCTCATCTTGTTTTCATATGACGCTAACAATGAAGTGACCCAACAGCCAAGGTACAGTATTCTGCCAAAAAGCCCAACACACACAAACAACGGCAAGAGAAGCATCCTCACCTTACAATTCCATGTCCTGTTGAGAGGATATATCCTAAGTGAGGATGCAGAGAGAGCATCCCATCTACATAGCCTTCCAGTATGGTGCTGTAGCTGTATGCATCAGACCCTGAGCTCCACTGGCTGGCTGGATGTGATCACTGTATTGATCTACCATGATGAACAAAACAAGCCTCCCTCCCTCTCTCCGCTGTCCCACAGTCCCGCTCTTTGATGTGCAGCTGTGAAATTCACACCCAGCGAGACACTGTCAGCGTCGGACCCTCTACACTGACAGTCCAAAGAACACAAATCCATGTTGGATAGCCCTGCTATCCAACCAAACAGTACACACACACACTTCTTCAAAGGCTTTCCTGTAGTCTTGGGACCACAAGTGTGCAGTACTGGAACAACACATTCTGCTTCTTCCCAGTTGAGATAACTGAGGTGCTTTAGTTCTTACCGGTCTATGGGAGTGTTGGTCAGCTGGGAGGTGTTATCCAAAGAGGCCCAGTTAGAGGCAGTTCCCCTGTCCACCAGATCCTACTATCCAATGTCCCATCTCTGCTGCTGTCCCTCTGTCATACTGTCACCCAACGCCATACTACTGCTGCTGTGACGGCTAGGCTAGTACTGTGTGACTGACTCTTAAGGCGAAGACAAGAGGAGCTCTCAGTCAGGGGTCAGGCCACAATCATTCATTAGGAAAGGCAGAGAAAGAAAGAGGGGGAGAGAGATCATGAGAGAGAGAGGGGGGCGAGAGAGAACAAGAGAGGGTGGGAGATCAATAGCACAGTAACAGTGGTCCCGTGGGAATGGCCTGGTTTTAGAAACCGAGGACCGTTTCCATCTCCCTCTTCAACTGGTTCCGTTTTCTCCACCACCTGCAACCCGAAACCCCCAGCGACAGACAGGGTTGATGGTTGCCAGAGTGGAGAAATCCTCCCTCCCCACCACATCCCCCAGTATGTACAGCTCCAGTCAGCCCAGGTTAGGCTGCAGAGGCCTAAGGCGGGTATGAGTGAGTGGGCTTAAACATTAACGTGTTGGTTGATTTCCCATCGTTCATGGCTGAGAGAGCGTGGTTAAGTAACAGTTCTCACACAGCGACTGAACACACAAACACAACCACCGACTGAACAGTAGGTACTAATCCATTCCTCGAACGCCAAACCAAACACCCGTCTCTCTCTCTCTCTGTTTACCAGGAAACAGGGTCTTTTAGAAGAGAAAAACACGAGAGCGAGAGAGGAGAGAGACAAACACACAAGGAAAAACCATCCCTTGCTGCTGGAAGTTTCCACTTTGTTGGCATTTTTCTCCTCTTTTTTAATCTTTCTGGTCATCTGTTCCCAACACACACACAGGGCAAAAATACTTCCTGTTTTGCCTCCATTGTCACGCGGCAGGAGGTCCGTTGGCCAGGGCTAACTATAGATCCCCCCCCCCCCCCCCCCCGTTGGGCTTGGACCCATGGGAGGGAATCCTTTAGAAGAGGGGCCCTGTTCTGAGTGTGAGGGGGAACTGGGGATGTCCTGTCCGTCCATCCATCCATCCAATGTCCCCTTTGGGCCCCCACAACTCCACAAGTGTGGCATTTTGTTGTCTCAACGCAATACCGAGCAGAACGGATTCACACACTGATTACACAGGTTAGATAATATACTGTATAGTGCAGGTTACAAACTCAATACCCCCATTGACATGGACATGCAAGTAAACCTAATGAGATTTAGCTCCCCTGAGAAAAAAAGTCTACTGTTTATCCCAATGCTACCAGACAGAAAGGCTCTTATTGAGAGTGTTATTACCACAGGTACTGCCCAGCTTGCTCTCCTCGTCTTCAAAAATACCCGTCGCCTACAACGGCCGCCCTGGAGGAGGCTTCACCTTACATAAGAGTGAGGGCGGATGGCACACTTCCACCGCCCACTTCCTGTCTCCCGCGTTACTGGGTTTTTAGCTGAGGCGTCAAACACTGTCCACACACAACGAATAAACAAACAAGCTGCGGACAGACGATCTACAACGTCTGACTTGAAAGAAAGAGGTACCATAGACGCCGAGTGAGGGTAGGTGTTACCCGCCAGACGTGTGGTTCGAACATCATTTCCCCAACAACAAGTAAAAAAAACATGCATAGCAACCAGAGGAAAACATGGCTACCACTAGTATGCCAACGAACTCAGGGGGCAAAGTTTTACCTGGTGGTGCCGAGTCGGAGTGGAGACGGGTATAGGGAAGCGAAGACAGGAGCGTGGTAGCTAGTCATCCAAGCTGCTTGCCAGCCAGCCAGCGTTGAGCCGACCAAGTCTGGTTCCTTTCCTCCCCACCTCCGTCAAGCCTAACACCCTGCTCCAATAACCACTGGCCCACAGGAAGTAGACACAATGGACTGAAAAAAACAGAGGCCACCTCCCCTTCCACCTCCTATTCCCTGCTCAGCTACGACAGGCTGTTTCCACCGAGAGGAGAGGGGCCTACACTAGCTAGGCCAGTGGTACAGCGGCGAGGCAGGACAGAAAACACCCTCACCGTCCGCCCCTCGCCAGGCTGAGGCCAAATGGAGTCAGGACCTTAGTTCTCCTTATGTCTGGCCCAAAAGGCCTCAACAGGCCTGACATCCTGTTGAGTCCGTTCCAACCCGTTGTCATGCAAAGTTCACGACCCTACTAACAGATGGTCAAAAGATGAGCATATGCCTAATAAGTCAGTGCTTCACCACTACCCATGAAGGACAGGTTAACTTCTGACAGACACAACCACAGTATGTTGATGAAGCTGATGGAACCAGAGAGAGACAGCACTAATCAGTAGAGCTTCCACACTACAGCAGCAGGCTGTGGGTGGTGGAGACGCCAGCCAGACACATGACCAGACCTCACTGCCCACTGAGGGAGGGTGTGTGTGTACGTGCATGCCTGTGTCATGTGGGTTTGCGTGCTCGAGTGTGAATGCTAGGGCTGTGACGATTACGGGATTTTGGGTAACAATTCATTCTCATGCAAATGAGTCATGATGGTCATTTTCTATTTGGAAAGCAAATGTGCACTTCTAATGAATCTTCAAAATTGAGCTATGACATACTTTCTTAAATATTTCACTCCCGACCATGTGGTTCTGCTCGTAAAATAATTACAAACCTTACCCTTGTCACAGAAAAAATAACGTTAAAGTTCAAATCCCCTTCTTCCTAAAAATGAATATCTTGAGACGATGACAAAATATATATACACGTTTAATGTCCATAATTGTCAGTTACACATTCATACAACTACTGTGGCAGTCATAGTGAATGCATGCATGTGTTTACATGTCTACATGAGTGTATGCATCTAACGGGGAATCCCTAGCCGGTATACACACACTCTCCCTCTCTCTCTCTCTCTCCTGGGTACCATCCTGAGTGTCTGAAGACAGTGACCAGCAGACGACACAGACAGTCTCTAATCCAATCAGAGAGCAGAGCTAACCCAGACCAAATCACATTTACTGCCCTGGGCTGCGTTGATTCAACCATAATCCAATTCCTCTGCTCTATGACTAAGGAGGAGGGAAAGGAAATGGGCCTGAAGTCGCACTGACTATATTTAAAGATAAGGAAATGGAACGGACACAGTAACAGACACGTGGTTTGTGGATGTGCTTGATGTCGCAAGGGACATCACGTTAGTGTTTCCTCACCAAACCATTAGAGTACACCGTGTACAAAACATTAACAGCTTCCTAATATTGACTTGCACCCTTTCTGCCCTCAGAACAACCTTAATTCATCGCAGCATTGACTATACAAGGAAAGCGCTCCACAGGGATGCTGGCCCATGTTGACTCCAGTGCTTCCCACAGTTGTGCCAAGATGGCTGGAGGTCCTTTGTGTGGTGGACCATTCTTGATCCAAACTATTGAGTGTGGAAACACCCAGCAGCGTTGCAGTTCCTGCACACTCAAACCGGTGCGCCCGGCACCTACTACCATACCCCGTTGAAAGGCACTTACATTTTTTGTCTTGCCCGTTCACCCTCTGAATGGCACACATACACAATCCATGTCTCAATTGTATCACGGCTTAAACATCCTTCTTTAACCTTTCTCCTCCCCTTCATCTACACTGATTGAAGTGGATTTAACAAGTGCTATCAATAAGGGAACATAGCTTTCACCTGGTCAGTCTGTCATGGAAAGAGCAGGTGTTTTGTACACGCAGTGTAAAATGAGTATTTACAAATGATTTGGTTCAACAACTCAAAAATATAGCGACCAACACGACTGCAATACTTGACCTTCTATAATCAAACACTCCTTATGGGGGCTAAAAGCTCTCACACACTACTTGCAAATGTGAACGATTCAACAAGTGCAACTAAAGTAAGCAGTGAGAGGCAGTTTATTTTAAATCAGGTTATACCACACTGGTCTCCTCCTACAAGTGCAGGTACATCCCTTTGAGGATCATAATCCTGCCCTTTCTATAGTGACTCCAGTCACATGACGTTCCTGTGTGTTTCTCCTCTAAGAAGCGTTAAAAGGTGTTGGGCCTGTTGAGGCATGTTGTTCAGACAGCAAGGAGAGAGACACCTCCCCCTCTCCTCCAGTCCCAAGGAACCCTGCTCACTGGCCCAGATTATCACACCGATACCGACACCGTGCTTCACTTTCGATTGTCTGTGAGCGCGTGCATAGTGTGTCTGTGATTGGAGCCGCGAGGCAGCAGAGGAGAAATGTGAACCATTTCCCAAGTCAGGCCTAACGCAAGCAGCCCCAAAACAATGTCAGCAATTTCTCAAATAGTTTAGATGTTTTTTGGCCCTTTTTACAGAGGACAGGGGTTGACTTGTGCCTACTCAGGCCCAGGAGGCTTGTACACATGGGGTGTGACTAAGTGCTATGACGTGTGCAACGAGTTAGGTTATCAATTGTGGGAAAGGACCCATAAATAAGCATTTCACTGTTAGTCTACACCTGTTAATTACAAAGCATGTGACAAATCAAATTCTCTCTCTGTCTGTGGTGTGAGTGAGTGTGTGTTCCTGACTGGGATGCGTGTTTGACTAGGATGCGCATTTGACTGGGATGTGTGTGTGTGTGTGTGCGCGTGCGTGCATCTGTCAGTGTGTGTGTGTGTGTGTGTGTGTGTGTTCCTGAGAATTGTGTCATGATGCGTCTCTCCTGTTAAACTCTGCACACCACAGCTGTGAGCCTGCAGGGGGTTTCAGTTCCTTAATGGGATAAACACCACTGTGTTCTTGGAAAGAACAGCAACCACCCCACTTCCTACTCCTGAAGCAGTTCTCTGAAACTATGAGCAGTGGGCTATTGACATGCTACTCTGTTAACACCAGTGGTGCAGCCGTTCATAACACTGCAGAGGTGAGAAACTATGGGCACAACTCAACTGCATGAGGTCAGCACTTTTACATGGACCGATAACTTTTCCAAGCATAATGTATTTGACAGTGGTGGAGCGCAACGGTTCACTGTAGATTCAAGACATTAAGACACAACTAGGACTCTACTGGTATGCGAAGAACCTCATGGAGCAGACGGTGACTAACAGAGCAAAGACACCTTGATGGACAATGAGAAGACAGGAGTAGAGAACTGTGCGGCTGTCTATGTGGCTTACAGTAGTCAAGACAGACAGCATAACAGTTTGCTTACACTGCTGCTGGAGACAAGACTCTCCGGACTAGCCAATCCAAATGGGATTTAGTTCTCTGTCTGAGTCTCCTCTCCAGTGATCCGTCAAGATAACCCCACTTCCACCACCCACCCTCCATGACCACAGCAACCCTCCCTCCTCCTATCCCACTACACCAAACCACTACTAAAATGTCTCCATCCCGCTACACAACAGAGCCAGCCAGTCTCTCGTTCTCTTAACGGCATAAGCCATAGCAGCAGCACCACCAAATAAAGCAGCGGCCCAGCCCCAGGCCTTCACTCCCTCCATAACATTACTCTGACTGTTTTGGCCCACAGGACAGAGGGTTTCCGTGAACCCAGTGGACATAAACTTTAATAATCTAAAATAATGAAAGCCAATGGCCCGTAGGCTGGGAGTCTGCTGTGTATGTGTTCCCATAGAACAAGGCTAGTCTAATGACAGCCTACTGTGTTACAGCAGCAATTTCCCCCAAGCCACTGGAATGTCTTACTACGCACTATATTACGCTCTGCCACATAACAATGGGCTGTTTTTTGAGTTCTAAATGACCGTTTTCACATCAGTATTGTGACACAATTTTGTTGTTTAGATTTGTTTACGTCTGAGAGGAATTGTAGGGCAGTAAGAGTGGAGGCAAATAAACACTCATGTGTGCGCACGCACACACACACACAAAGTACCAATAAGCCTGGTTGCCTAGTCTTCTCAATTACAGTGCCTTCAAATTATTCTTACCCCTTGACTTATTCCACATTTTGTAGCGTTAAGAGCCTGAATTCAAAATGGATTATTTTTAAATTCACTCATCTACACACAATACCACAATGTCAAAGTGAATTTTTTTACATTTTAAATTTTTGCAAATATACTGAAAATTAAGTACCTCATTTACACCCCTGAGCAAATATTTTGTATAAGCACCTTTGGCAGTGATTACTGAGTCTTTCTAGGTAAGTCTAAGCGCTTTCCACACCTGGATTGTACACCATTTGACTCATTATTTTCAAAACTCTTCAAGCGCTGTCAAATTGGTTGTTGATCATTGCTAGACAACCATTTTTAGGTCTAGCCATAGATTTTAAAGTAGATTTAAGTCAAAACTGTAACTCGGCCTCTCAGGAACATTCACTGTCTTCTTGGTAAGCAATTACAGTGTAGATTTGGTATTGTGTTTTAGGTTATTGTCCAGCTGAATGGGAGATTAATTCACCAGTGTCTAGTAGAAAGCAGACAACCAGGTTATCCTCTAGGATTTTGCCTGAGCCTAGCCCCATTACATTTTTATTTTTTATCCTGAGAAACTCCCGTCATTATATTACACAAATACCCATAACATGATGCAACCAACACTATGCTTGAAAATATGGAGTGTGGTACTCAATACTATGTTGTATTTGCTCCAAACATAACACTTTTTATTCAGGACAAAAAGGTTTTCCGTATTAATTTAGTGAGTGCCTTGTTGCAAACAGAAAGCATGTTTTGGAATATTTTTATTCTGTACAGGCTTCCTTTTCACTCTCAATTAGGTTAGTATTGTGGAGTAACTACAATCCTCAGTTCTCCTATCACAACCATTAAACTCCGTTTTAAAAGTCCCCATCAGCCTCATTGTGAAATCCCTGAGCGGTTTCCTTCTTCTCCGGCAACTAAGTTAAGAAGGATGCCTGTATCTTTAGGGAGGAGGTCAGAGACCTAGCAGTGTGGTGCCAGGACAACAAACTCTCCCTCAACGTGAGCAAGACAAAAGGAGATGATCGTGGACTACAGGAAAAGGAGGACCGAACACGCCCCCATTCACATTGACGGGGCGGTAGCGGGTTCGATAGTTTCAAGTTCCTTGGTGTCCACATCACAAAAAAAACTATCATGGTCCAAACTAGGGTTGCACATTTTGGGGAATATTCAAAAGTTGGAAACTTTCCATAGGAATTTACGGAAATCGATGCAAATTAAATGTAGATGTTTTTTGCATTGGATATATTTACCATATCATATGGAGACAGAAACAAACATTGTACCTTATCATAAGTGGACATAATTGAAATTGATTAAATCCTTCCAATAGAAAAAAAAAGTTACAAATTGAACTTTAATTAAATGAGTTGACTCTTCACATGGGAGGATTTCACTGAACAAAAAGGGAATATTGAATGATCCCAAAGATCCATCGCATCTCTCAAAAACATTTAACATAAATCTGTAAAATGATAGTCTAGAAACTAAAGCTTTGCTCGTCTTTCTCTCAGGCTTCCATGTCTTCTCCCTGGATTACATCAATGTCCAGCTCTTGAACATCGGACTGAGGCATCATCTTCAATGTCACTTTCCAACCTTGTTGAGGATGGCTGGTCAGGCACAAAAAGCCTCAAATTTGCCCAGATGGCCACCAATTTTTCAACCCTTTTATTGGTCAGCCTGTTGCATGCTTTGGTGTGTGTGTTTCCAAATAAGGACCAGTTGCGCTCTGAGGTGGCTGATGTTGGTGGGATTTGGAGAATGGAGGCAACAGGGGAAATAGCCACAGATCCATAAAGTCCCTTCCACCAGGTGGTTGATGAGATATGTTGGCATGACTGCCGTATTGCATCTCCATCCCAAAGCCCTTGCTTGAAAGTGTACTTCGCCAGACTGCCAAGAACCTTGTCCTCATCCAGGCCAAGGTGGAGAGACATGGTAGTAATGACACCATAGGCCTTGTTGATCTCTGCACCAGACAGGATGCTCTTGCCAGCATACTTTGGGTCCAACATGTATGCTGCGGTGTGTATGGGCTTCAGGCAGAAGTCTTCACGCGTTTTGATGTATTTCAGAACTGCAGTTACCTCTGCTTGGAGCAACAGTGAAGTGGGCAGGGAGGTACAGATTTATTATCTTATATCTACAAGCAGTCTGAACATCAGACAGGATGGAATTGTCTCTCTCAATCTGTGTAATGGCAGCTGCTATAGGTTTCAGGAGTTTCAGGCTGCTTACCACTTTCTCCCCAAATACATCATACAGGAGGATTTTTTTATTTTACCATTATTTAACTAGGCAAGTCAGTTAAGAACAAATTCTTATTTTCAATGACGGCCTAGGAACAGTGGGTTAACTGCCTGTTCAGGGGCAGAACGACAGATTTGTACCTTGTCAGCTCGGGGACTTGAACTTTCGGTTACTAGTCCAACACTAACCACTAGGTTACCCTGCCGCCCCAGGATCCTGATGGGGCTGTCCATATCAACAGACTGTGATAATGACATTTCTTGGAGACTCCTTCTCCTCCAGGAGACTGTCAATCATGATGACAACACCACCCCAACGAGTGTTGCTGGGCAGCTTCAATGTGGTGCTCTTATTCTTCTCACTTTGCTTGTTGAGGTAAATTGCTTTGCTTTCCATTGTTTTCAGTGCCATGATGTCCTTGAGGAGCAGATTCGATGCATGAGCAGCAGAGCCAAATGGGTGTGATGTGAGGGTAGGACTCCTCCACTTCAGACCAAGCAGCCTTCATGTTTTCAGCCGTGTTTGTCACCAGTGCAAATGCCTTCTGTGGTCCAAGGTCATTGATGACTGCCTTCAGCTCATCTGCAATGTAGAGACCGGTGTGTCTGTTGTGCCTTGTCTGCTCTTGTAGAATACTAGTTGAGGGGAGGAGATGATGTAGTTAATTATTCCTTGCCCACTAACATTTGCAATACGGTGTGCTTTCTCTATGATTTGCTTGACCTTCACCTGAAATCTGCATCCAGCAAATGATTATATAAAGCATGTCTGGTTGGAGGGGTGTATGCTGGGCGAAGAACATTCAAAAATCTCTTCCAATACACATTGCCTGTGAGCATCAGAGGTGAACCAGTTGTATACACAGCTCGAGCAAGACATTCATCAGCATTTCTCTGACTACTTTCTCTGATTCCATGAGCTGTTACAATCGATAAGGTGTCAGATTCATCATGTTCACCTCGAATAGAAGTAGAGGGACTTTTGTCAGCGGTTGCTTTTCGTGAGCGGTGAGGAAACTTAATGCACTTGGCCAGATGATACTGCGTCTTTGTTGCATTCTTCACATATGAATTGGCACAGTATTTGCAATTGTACACAGCTTTTCCTTCTACATTAGCTGCAGTGAAATGTCTCCAAACATCAGATAGTGCACGTGGCATTTTCCTGTAAAGATTAGACAAACATGAGTAAAAAAATATAAATGCAATTCCACATACAGATAAATAGTTAAGCAGTTAGATTGAACAACTCCTTGGTAAGATAAATGTTTTAAAATGAAACATGTATGGACACAGGTGAATTAACACTCAGTTAGCAGGCTCAAGCAAGCTAAAAACCCACATGGTAGCAAAAACTAACTAGAAGAAATGGTTAACAAGTATGAAATGATTTTTAAAAAACACACTTTGCTGTAGGCTACTATTTACTAGTTAAAAAAACAAAAACATGTCATAAAATATATTCACCCCATGTAGTGTGGGCTCAATAGCATCTCATTGGTGTGTAAGCTCTTGAGAATCAGCTGCACATGTGATGGAAGAACACACTGTGCATGCAGAGGGTTGCAATTCCATTGGGGATAGTTTAACCAAAACATGCCACAAGACCTAGAATTGCCTTGTGTATCCCACAAAAAAAGGGTCACCTTACCCCCTCAGGAGACTGAAAAGATGTGGCATGAGTCATCAGATCTTCAAAAAGTTCAACAACAGCACCATCAAGTGCATCCTGACCAGTTGCATCACCGCCTGGTATGGGAACTGCTCAGCATCCGACCATAAGGAGCTACAGAGGGTAGTGCGTATGGCCCAGTAGATCACTGTGGCCAAGCTTCATGCCATTCAGGACCTACAGTTGAAGTCGGAAATTTACATACACCTTAACCAAATACAGTGGACAGAACAAGCATTTGATACACTGCCGATTTTGCAGGTTTTCCTACTTACAAAGCATGTAGAGGTCTGTAATTTTTATCATAGGTACACTTCAACTGTGAGACGGAATCTAAAACAAAAATCCCATTACCTGCATTAACTGCACCTGTTTGAACTCGTTACCTGTATAAAAGACACCTGTCCACACACTCACTCAAACAGACTCCAACCTCTCCACAATGGCCAAGACCAGAGAGCTGTGTAAGGACATCAGGGATAAAATTGTAGACCTGCACAAGGCTGGGATGGGCTACAGGACAATAGGCAAGCAGCTTGGTGAGAAGGCAACAACTGTTGGCGCAATTATTAGAAAATGGAAGAAATTCAATCACCCTCGGTCTGGGGCTCCATGCAAGATCTCACCTCGTGGGGCATCAATGATCATGAGGAAGGTGAGGGATCAGCCCAGAACTACACGGCAGGACCTGGTCAATGACCTGAAGAGAGCTGGGACCACAGTCTCAAAGAAAACCATTAGTAACACACTACGCCCTCATGGATTAAAATCCTGCAGCGCACGCAAGGTCCCCCTGCTCAAGCCAGCACATGTCAAGGCCCGTCTGAAGTTTGCCAATGACCATCTGGATGATCCAGAGGAGGAATGGGAGAAGGTCATGTGGTCTGATGAGACAAAAATAGAGCTTTTTGGTCTAAACTCCACTCGCCGTGTTTGGAGGAAGGAGGATGAGTACAACCCCAAGAACACCATCCCAACCATGAAGCATGGAGGTGGAAACATGATTTTTTGGGAATGCTTTTCTGCAAAGGGGACATGACGACTGCACCGTATTTGGGGGAGGATGGATGGGGCCATGTATCGCGAGATCTTGGCCAACAACCTCCTTCCCTCAGTAAGAGCATTGAAGATGGGTCGTGGCTGGGTCTTCCAGCATGACAACGACCCGAAACACACAGCCAGGGCAACTAAGGAGTGGCTCCGTAAGAGGCATCTCAAGGTCCTGGAGTGGCCTAGCCAGTCTCCAGACCTGAACCCAATAGAACATCTTTGGAGGGAGCTGAAAGTCCGTATTGCCCAGCGACAGCCCCAAAACCTGAAGGATCTGGAGAAGGTCTGTATGGAGGAGTGGACCAAAATCCTTGCTGCAGTGTGTGTAGACCTCTATATGCTTTGTAAGTAGGAAAACCTGCAAAATCGGCAGTGATTAAATACTTGTTCTCCCACTGTACATTTAAACTCAGATTTTCACAATTCCTGACATTTAATCCTAGTAAAAATTCCCTGTCTTAGGTCAGTTAGACCACTTTATTTTAAGAATGTGAAATGTCAGAATAATAGTAGAAATAATTATTTCAGCTTTTATTTCTTTCATCACATTCCCAGTGAGTCAGAAGTTTACATGCACTCAATTAGTATTGGTAGCATTGCCTTTAAATTGTTTAACTTAGGTCAAACGTTTTGGGTAACCTTCCCACAATAAGTTGGGTGAATTTTGGCCCATTCCTCCTGACAGAGCTGGTGTAACCGAGTCAGGTTTGTAGGCCTCCTTGCTCGCACATGCTTTTTCAGTTCTGCCCACAGATGTTCTATAGGATTGAGGTCTGGGCTTTGTGATGACCACTCCAATACCTTGACTTTGTTGTCCTTATGCAATTTTGCCACAACTTTGGAAGTATGCTTGGGGTCATTGTCCATTTGGAAGACCCATTTGTGACCAAGCTTTAACTTTGACTGATGTCTTAAGATGTTTGCTTCAATATATCCACATAACATCATGAGGGGAATTATCTATTTTGTGAAGAGCACCAGTCCCTCATGCTTCACAGTTGGGATGGTGTTCTTCAGCTTGCAAGCCTCCCCCTTTTTCCTCCAAACATAACGATGATCATTATGGCCAAACAGTCCTATTTTTGTTTCATCAGACTAGAGGACATTTCCGTGTGCTGTTGCAAACCGTAGTCTGGCTTTTAATGGCGGTTTTGGAGCAGTGGATTCTTCCTTGCTGAGCGGCCTTTCAGGTTATATCAATATAGGACTTATTTTACTGTGGATATATGTTCCCGTTTCCTCCCGCATCTTTACAAGGTCCTTTGCTGTTGTTCTGGGATTGATTTGCACTTTTCTCAAAGTACATTCATCGCTAGGAGACAGAACACGTCTCCTTCCTGAGTGGTATGATGGCTGCGTGGTCCCATGGTATTTATACTTGCGTACTATTGTTTGTATAGATGAACATGGTACCTTGAGGCATTTGGAAATTTCTCCCAAGGATGAACCAGACTTGTGAAGGTCTACAATTTTTTTTCTGAGGTCTTGGCTGATTTCTTTTGATTTTCTCATGATGTCAAGCAAAGAGGCACTGAGTTTGAAGGTAGGCCATGAAATACATCCACAAGTAAACATCCAATTGACTCAAATGATATCAATTAGCCTATCAGAAGCTTCTAAAGCCATGACATCATTTTCTGGAATTTTCCAAGCTGTTTAAAGGCACAGTCAACTTACTGTATGTAAACTTCTGACCCACTGGAATTGTGATGCAGTGAATTATAAGTGAAATAATCTGTCTGTAAACAATTGTTGGAAAAATGACTTGTGTCATGCACAAAGTAGATGTCCTAACAGACTTGCCGAAACTATAGTTTGTTAACAAGAAATTTGTGGAGTGGTTGAAAAACGAGTTTTAATGACTCCAACCTAAGTGCATGTATTCTTCCGACTTCAACTGTATATACTAGGCGGTGTCAGAGGAAGGCCCCAAAAAAATTTCAATGGTTCCAGTCACCAAAGTCATAGACTGTTCTCTCTACAAGCGGTATCACCAAGTCTAGGTACAAGAAGCTCCTTAACAGCTTCTACCGCCTTCTATCCCCCCCAGAACAATTCAAATGGCCACCCGGACTATTTACATTGACACCCCCCCCTCTTTGCTGTTACGCGCTGTTATTATCTATGCATTGTCCCTTTACCCCTACCTACATGTGCAAATTACCTAACCTATACCCCCCGCACATTGACTCTGTATCGGTACCACCTATATTTGGCGTCGGTATTGTTATTTTATTGTGTTACTTTAGTTCATTTAGTAAATATTTTCTTAACTCCATTTCTTGAACTGCATTGTTGGTTAAGGGCTTGTAAGTAAGCATTTCACACTACACCTGTTGCATTCAACAGTCAAATCAAATTTGATTTGTCACCCGAGGGACCTTACAGATAATTGTATATGTGGAGTACAGAGGTGAGGTAGTCATTCAAAAATCACGTTAAACACTAGTATTGCACACAGAGTAAGTCCATGCAACTTATGTGACTTGTGGTAAGTACATGATGGCCGCCATCTTCATGCACTTCATTGCTATTGGCTGGTGAAGCTGTATAGTTGTTGGTTTGTGGTAGAGGGATGGAGCAACAGAAACCAAAGCTCAATAGCTATTATCACCAGTGCTTGACTTGGACTGAAATAGGTTCAAGTACTCATTTTGGGGGCCGGTACCATTTATATTTAGGTGCAGGAGCTCCACAATACTTGAGCTGATATTCTATAAGAGGAACAGGAGCTCAAGCAGTAGAAAATCTGACGTGCCAGTACTGAGCTCCAGTGAGCTCCTGTCAAAGTCAAGCACTGATTAGCCCATTGGAGAACACAACACCCACTGGCTTCTATCTAACTGACAACTGAACAGAGGTGGAGACCATGTGCTCTCTTGATGCGTGTTTGTAGGGAAAGCACAGAAATAGAGTCATCTATTGTATATGTATGGGAGAATACTTCAACTACGCGAAGGGAGTCCATTTGTGGTGAAGGCCTACGTCATCAAATCAGATGGGTTGTACTCCAATTATATTACACAAAACAAGATAAATTTGTTTGCCTAAATAATAAATTATGCAACAGTAATCCATGTTTCAGATTAGTTTAGAATTCAAATGTATAATTCCTTATATCAGATAGACTGCAGAGAGAAGTGTACCACTAAATACCATCTGATATCGTCAGTCATACAGTAGGTTGACCCCTATTAGCTTAACCCAATAACCTTGAGAATTGACAAGTTGATTTGTAGTTTTACTGAGTTATTGATTGGTTGAAGGATTTGAGTTTGAAATGTGTCCTTCCTTCCTAATAGGCCTGCAATGACATAGGACTACTGTTACTTCCAGAAGCGCGCACACACACACACGGTAATTGTTTATCCAACAAGAACTGCAACTAAGAGCGACTCCCATATTTCTGTAGTTAATTGCCCATGTTGCTATACAGCAGCCTGTTCAATTTAGCCAGGATATTATTCAGTTTGGGGGATTGTTGTGAGAACTGATGGGGGACAGGACAAAAGGGCTCGGACTAGGTCATCTGACTATAGCAGTACAGGGCACAACAATGTGGAAGGCTCAGATAGAAATATATTACGTGGAACAAACATGCTCTCTCATGTTAGGAGGAATACTGTAGGTTCTACTCATGACATTTCTAGCTGTGCTGTTCAACAGAGGTTGTCTACTTAACGTGGGGGAGCAGGCATGGTGGAGGTAGGTGGCAGAGACATCCCTCCCCTTCTACATCTCCTCTTTGCCTGATATTCAAGTTGGTTCTCAACAATAACATCTGTACAAAGGTTGAGGATCAAAACATGTACAGCCCCCCCCCCCAAGTCACATGTGTTTGTCAAAACTGCATCGTTAGGAATTCAACACATTCCATTAGCAGGGCTGGGCCATTCACATGATCAGTGTTTCTTGGCTGCAGAGAGCGAGCAGCCAGGCTGAGGGGAAGACCAGCGGCCCAGACAATTCCCTCTTAGTTCTGCTGTGGTTTGTCTCGGCCTGCGAGTGCGTGTCTGGTCTGTACACACAAGAGAATGACTGAGCGCACAACTCGACAGACCAAATGGCCATCAGAGTAGTGGTCCAAACCACACACTGGCATAGTGGAGCTGAACACACAAAACAGACCAAGACAAGGCTATGCCATGTGTTATGTTATATGTTAAGGAAGTATGACAATGAATGCATTGCCAATGCCAGACCTTTTACTTCATTTAACTAGGCAAGTCAGTTAAGAGCAAATTCTTATTTACAATGACGGCCTACCCCGGCCAGACCCAGACGACGCCGAGCCAATTGTGCGCCGCCCTATGGGACTCCAATCACAGCCGGATGTGATGAAGCCTGGATTCAAACCAGGGACTGCAGTGACGCCTCTTCCACTGAGATGCAGTGCCTTAGGAGCCCCACATAACCACGTGTATGGGCATAACACTGATCAACATAATGGCCTGCTGATCGATAAATTCTAGTTGAAAGAGCAGTATCTGGCTGAGGCGCATCTACTGTAAACAACAAATCAGCATGTGAGAATAATTTCTGGAATGTTGTCATTACTTTACAAATAAACTATGAGGAAGGATCTTTTGTTTTTGGGATGATCGTTGTTCAGCTCAAAACCACATCACTTTCACTGACCCAACACTTAGAGGCTCTTGTCACAGGCTGTATGGTTTCTGAATAGGGGAAGCTGAGTTGATGTGTGTTAAAGTAGCAGGTAAGAGCTAAGCTCCAACGGAGCTTGAGTTGTGTGAACACCTGCAGCTCGTCAGTCCACCTGGGAACCATAAAGTCAGGGTCTATAGTTGGAAATCCCCAAAATGTCCAGATAAGCAGCACTAAACTCAATAGAATTCCCTCAACAATAAATACAACAAAAATGCTTACATTCTGCATAGTAGTACTGACCTGGAACTCAATGCCTGATCGACCGGTCCAGTCGCCTAGCCAAATGCCATTGGTATATCAGAACGAGAGACGAAGTCGGCCCTACAAAATGTCGACGGGTCGAGCACTTAAGCTAGTCCACAGGGTTCCGAGACATACCCGAGAGACATACAGAAATAACGTTGGGAGAGTTCACAGGAATACTGAGAGAGAAGGTGGGAGTTCACCGTCTCTCAGCCACCAATCAGAGGGAGTGTAATCTAGCCCGCTCTCACAACAGGGTCTTCACTGGGAGTGGGGGGGTGTGTGTCTCACCCCCTTCCTCTGGCTGGTAGCCAGGCCAGAGATATCGAGCAGCACCAGAGCTGAGCTCTATAATGCAATCAGGCTGCCCGCAGGACACTCATAGGGGACAGGCTAAGAAAGGACTGGCCTGCCCCTCTCGCCCTCTACCTCTTGACTAGACACATATCTTTTTCTCTAGTATAAACTCATTTAGATATTTTTTTTTTTAAAGAGAGAAGCAACAAGATGAAAAGCGAAAAATAGAGAGAAACAGAGCGAGGGGTAGGGAGGAGTGTGTGGTCTGTCCGTATGGGCCCGGCTGACTCGCAGTAACCCGAGAAATTACACGGGGCGGCGGTGGGCATTTCACAGCTTGTCTCCAGGGTGCCCCCTCCCCCCATCACACAAACACACATAGGAATCCTCAAGAGGGGAGATTGGGCCACAGCAGCAGTGCGTCTAGAGGCTGTACGAAGGCCCTGCAGAAGCACAGGTGTGTGTACATGTGGCAGAGACAACAGATGAGCCGACACGGGGGGGGGCGGGGCCACTTACACACAGTCCCTTGTGGTCGACTTTCAAAAGTAGACCACTCACATGGATTGATAGAGCCACAAACAGTTCAGATGTCTAGATCAAACAGTAAAGTCACTAAAACACTGAAATGTGAAGGGCACACCATTTTCTCTCAACGACCATGAATTACAGCGGCTGTAAAATGTATGAGGTCTGGATATTAAAATGTAGCATTACAGGCTTTACGGCCCAGTTATGCTCATCTAGTTCATGTCTGCGTCCCAGAATGGCACCCTACATAGTGCACTACTTTTGACATGAGCCCTAGTCAAAAAGTAGTGCACTAGATAAGTAATAGGGTGCCATTTGGGACGTGACCAAGGCATGCAGGAGGAGGAGGGAAGATGATTTAATGGTTGTTTCTAATGAAGCATGTCTTTTCTATGAAAGTGGATCTGGGAAGAGGCTCAACTATAAGCTGACTAAGAGGAGCACTGAGACAGACAGGCAGAGTTAACAACCTCTACTGGGTTAAACAGCCCACAGCAGCAGCTCACACCCTGATACACACCCACAAACTGTGGGATTAGGTTAGAGCCAGAGAAAGAGAGGAGACAGAATGACCCAGAGACAGCGACCGAGCGACCCCGACCGAGCCCGACCGACCGACCCCGACCGAGCCCGACCGACCGAGCGACCCCGACCGAGCGACCCCGACCGAGCGACCCCGACCGAGCGACCCCGACCGAGCGACCCCGACCGAGCAGTTGTCAGAGAGGAACCGAGCGACAGAGCGACCCAGACAGAGCGACCCAGAGGAAAAAGGTAGCACAAAAGTGAAACAGAAGAAAAAGCACTAGACACCAGCGTGGTAGACCACTATTCTCTCTTCCCTCTCTCCCTCCAGACATCTGGTAGCCATCAGCACCGCACACAGGAAGCGGCCGCCATGCCGTGCTGGGGCGCCAGGGAACTGCGCCTTTTTCCTCCGTCAGACTCAGCGCTGCGCTCAGCAGAAACAACAAATCAGGCAGCAGAGGCCAGCCCTCACTGAACACAGCAGAAGCACAGAAGAAGCTCACATTCCTACTGCCACAGCCTGCCAAGAGGAGCCCTGAGCAGAGAGGGACAGAGAGTAGGCTGACTGAGGCTTGGCTAATGGTGTGGGTTTGAGGCTAGCTCGGTGCATCTTTTATTTTCCTTCCTTTCTCTCCCTCCCACTCTCTCTGCCTACTGATGGCCTATGAGGTGGAGGGGGTTATTGATTGACATTCTGGAATATCCTAAAATGCACACACACACCTTGCTCATTTAGTCTCGTAACTAACTGGTTCTGAACTCCTTCCAGGACGATTTCACATGTGCTTATACACAGGCTCCATACACTCTCAGCTTTAGAGACTTGTTCCCATGACTGCACAAACAATCCAGTGGTCTGGACCATAGAAACAGGATCACTAGGAAAAGCATCCCCATTCAAGTCAATGTTCTGTGATGGGTGGATGGCCTGCAGGTCATATTTGTATTTCTATGGTCTGGTCCCGTGAGCTGCTGGAAGGGGAAGCCAGCTCTGCCTGAGAGGCCAAAGCAAAGGGACCATCTTTGGACATCTGTGTGCTCCTAGGTCCCTGCAGCAGCCCCCTCTCTCTGGAGCAGCAGTAGGACTCAAAGTTGGGGCTGGAAATAACCTCTCTGTCATAAGGTCTATTTTTACTAGCCCGATGACTACTCCAACTGAATTCTTCCGCTGCTCTGTTTGCTACATAATTCAATCTGAGACCACCACAAACTACTTCAAACGATGTCAACGTCAAAATAAGGGGTGTTGTACAGAACAAAGTAATTAGCGATTGGATCATCTCTAACCAGAGAATCAAAGCTAATGACAAATGTAAAAAAATATATAAACTGCACTTTACCCACGAGTGTCCCAGCCCAACCTAGCGGTTTCTGAGACCAATCAGAACGGTTAGAATGTTTGCGTCGGGGAGGTAGTAGGTACTCAGATAAATTGCAGAGAAGTAGCATCCGTGGTCGTGGCGTAGCCAGGCAATATCTTTACAGCGAGCCATTTTTCCAGCCAGAGGTCACTGGACTGGCTTTAACATGGAACAATAAATAACGATTTCTAAAGTTGAACTCTGAACATGTTTGTATTATATTGTACTGCAAGTTGCATTTATGTAGCCTGCATTGTATAACTTAGGACCAAATGTCTTCATTGTCTGCCCTGGATACAGGCATTTAAACATATCCAGCCAAGAGTCTGGAGAAGTGTCTTATCTGTGCTTCATAAGAACTGGGTCTGGATAGTGTTAGAGTTGGCATATTCAACCATAACGCCATGTGACTGTGGAGCTCTACAACCACAGGAGAGTTTCCACACAAAAAAATAGAAAGAGTGTGCGTGTATTAGAGGTCAACCGATTAAAATAGGGACGATTTCAAGTTCTCATAACAATCGGAAATCTGTATTTTTGGACACCGATTTGGCCGATTTTTTTTACACCTTTAAGTAGGCAAGTCAGTTAAGAACACATTCTTATTTTCAATGACGGCAGAGGAACAGCAGAACGACAGATTTTTACATTGTCAGCTCCGGGATTCAATCTTGCAACCTTACAGTTAACTAGTCCAACGCTCTAACCACCTGCCTCTCATTGCACTCCACGAGGAGCCTGCCTGTTACGCGAATGCAGTAAGAAGCCAAGGTAAGTTGCTAGCTAGCATTAAACTTATCTTATAACATGGTTGATGATATTAGTAGTTTATCTAGCGTGTCGTGCGTTGCATATAATCGATGCAATGCAGGGTGATTATTTAACAAAAGCGCATTTGCGAAAAAAGCACAATCGTTGCACGACTGTACCTAACCATAAACACCAATGCTTTTCTTAAAATCAATACACAGAAGTATATTTTTAAACATGCACATTTAGCTAAAAGAAATCCAGGTTAGCAGGCAATATTAACCAGGTGAAATTGTGTCACTTCTCTTGTGTTCATTGCATGCAGAGTCAGGTTATATGCAACAGTTTAGGCTGCCTGGCTCGTTGCGAACTAATTTGCCAGAATTTTACGTAATTATGACATAACAGTGAAAGGTTGTACAATGCAACAGCAATATTTAGACTTAGGGATGCCACCCGTTAGATAAAATACGGAACGGTTCCGTATTTCACTGAAATAAACGTTTTGTTTGCTAAATTATAGTTTCCGGATTCGTCCTTATTAATGACCAAAGGCTCGTATTTCTGTGTGATTGTGTTATAATTAAGTCTATGATTTGATATTTGATAGAGCAGTCTGACTGAGCGATGGTAGGCAGCAGCAGGCTCGTAAGCATCCATTCAAACAGCACTTGTGTGTTTTGCCAGTAGCTCTTCGCTGTGCTTCAAGCATTGCGCTGTTTATGACTTCAAGCCTGTCAACTCTCGAGATGAGGCTGGTGTCACCGATGTGAAATGGCTAGCTAGTTAGTGGGGTGCGCGCTAATAGCGTTTCAAACATCACTCGCTCTGAGACTTGAAGTAGTTGTTGTCTGCATGGGTAACGCTGCTTCGAGGGTGGCTGTTGTCGATGTGTTCCTGGTTCGAGCCCAGGTAGGAGCGAGGAGAGGGACGGAAGCTATACTGTTACACTGGCAATACTATAGTGCCTATAAGAACATCCAATAGTCAAAGGTATATGAAATACAAATGGTATAGAGAGAAATAGTCCTATAAATACTATATTAACTACAACCTAAAACCTCTTACCTTGGAATATTGAAGACTCATGCTAAAAGGAACCACCAGCTTTTATACGTTCTCATGTTCTGAGCAAGGAACTTAAACGTTAGCTTTTTTACATGGCACATATTGCACTTTTACTTTCTTCTCCAACACTTTGTTTTTGCATTATTTAAACCAAATTTAACATGTTTCATTATTTATTTGAGGCTAAATTGATTTTTATTGAGGTATATTAAGTTTAAAAAAGTGCTAATTCAGTATTGTTGTAATTGTCATTATTACAAATAAATAAAATACTTTTTTATTTTTTATTAAAAACACGATTTTTTTTTTTTTAAATATATATATATATATATATATATATATATATATATATATATATATATATATATATATATATATATATATATATATATATATATATATATATATATATATATAAAACATTTATACATAAACAAATCGGCCGATTAAACGTATCGGCTTTTTTTTGGTCCGCCAATAAATCGGTATCGGTGTTGAAAAATCATAATCGGTCGACCTCTAGTGTATATACACACAGTGTACAAAACATTAAGGACACCTGCTGTTTCCATGACAGACTGAACAGGTGAAAGTTATAATATTTTATTGATGTCACTTGTTAAATCCACTTCAATCAGCATAGAATGTAGATGAAGGAGGAGACAGGTTGAAGAATTCTCAAGCCTCAAGACAATTGAGACATGGATTGTGTATGTGTACCATTCAGAAGGTGAAAGGGCAAGAAACAATTTACGTGCCTTTCAATGGGGAATGGTAGTAGGTGCCAGGCGCACTGGTTTGTGTCAAGAACTGCAAAGCTGTAGGGTCGCTCACAACAATTTCCTGTGTTTATTAAGAATGGTCCACCATCAAAGGACATCCAGCCAAATTGACAACTGTGTGAAGCATTGGAGTCAACATGAGCCAGCATCCCTGTGGAACGCTCGACACCTTTTAGTCCATGCCCTGACGACTTGAGGATGTTGAGGGGAAAAGGGGGGGTGCAACTCAATATTAGGAAAGTGTTTAATGTTTTGTACATTCAGCAGGAAATTGAGTCTTTATCTATGACAGTATAAACAGCAAGAGCCAGGCAATAAAGGAACATCTGTTTACAGACTGCATCAAGCGAGGCCAGCAGCCCAGCCACCAAGCAGCATGACAAAAAGCAAACAGTGTTGTTTAAGGGGGGGATTAACTTCCAACTTGTTGCTATTTTTCCCAAGAGGAGCGGTAAGGAGAGAGGGAGAGAAGAATAGTGGGGTGGGTGGTGGTGGCGTTATTAGCAGTGTTTGTCAGCGGAGCACGTTGGGAGTTATAACAGGCGGACTTTGGAAAGACGACATGGGCCTAGAACGAGAATAGCCACAGAAACAGAACTGGTCAACAGGACTGTCCACACAGTGGTAGTGAGTGACGCAAGGAAATTGTTACATTTGGGGAAGGATGGGGTCTGTGCTGGTGGGCCTTCCCACTCCACAACACTAATAGAACAAGTCAGAACATAAGGAAATACAGATAAATGTACAAATAGTTATAACTATGTAATAACTTAGAAGTTGAAAGGATCTTATCCCTGCTATATCATCACTGCAGTCCACACTGTCAGACAGTGTGCCTCTTCTGACCGGCTACACGTAGCTGCTGTAGCACTAAGCCCGTGGGTTTTTGGCCGTGGGTCAACTCCAGGCCTATTCTTGGTCCCTGAGACCCAGACAGACTATCAGGCAGAAAGTGTGCATAGATTAACTGTCTAGTGTCTGTTATAAAAGACCTATGGCTTTCATCACTGGATTGCTACCTACACCAATAAAACCAAATCAGGCGAAAGCGAGCACTCCCATTGCCACACACACACCTGAGTGAAAAACAAGCCACTCAAATACAGCACCGCACAGGTCATGTTAAAATCAGGCTTCCTCGATGTTGTAAAACACTGGCGGAGGCTTTCACCCATGTGTGTGTCCCTGTAAAATAACCAAAACTTTATTCATAGGGCTTAGCTTTAATTGGCTGCTGTGTTATTGTGGTTGTGAGCATTGTTTATCTTGTCGTGATTGGGTTTCAACGTAAACAAGCAAATGAAAACTTAGACAACCGAAAAGCGCCTTGGGTCGTCTGGCGATACTGGTGGAGCTCTGGGTACATAAACACTAGTCAGGTGGTCGTTTTCTTTTTGGGACAATCATTCAAATACAAACAATGAATGGGTCTGAGACAGTTAATCTGTTTGGAAAATATTTCAGTCTTTCGAAACGACTGCAAGGAGGTATAAACAGGGTGTATGTGGTATATAACAGCATTGTAATTGCTGTGTCAACAAGATATCACCCCGCATTAATGTTGTATGCCTTTCTTTTTCTTTATGTTTCTAATGGACATTTAAATAATTGATGGCCGATACAATCCATTATTTTCTGGGCATGACTGCTCCCACACAACAGCAGCAGTCTGCTGCTTTTCAAAATGGACTGTTCCGTTGTCGTGGTAGCCATGAGGACATACTCTGCATCCCAAAATGGGACCCTGTTCCCTATATAGTACACTACTTATTGGTCAAAAGCAGTGCAATACATAGGGAATAGTGCTGTTTGGTACACAGGGGCTCTCCAAATCTGTTCCTGGAGATCTGTCCCGTAGGTTTTCACTCCAACCCTAATCTAGCGCACCTGCTTCTAATAAATATCTGGTTGATAAACAGAATCAGGTTAGTTACAACTGGGGTTGGAGGGAAAACCTACAGGAGGGTAGCTGTCCAGGAACAGGGTTGGAGAGCCCTGGTCTTCAACAATAATGTATGCTGGCTGCTGGCTAGGAATAGCCTCCAACGCTAACGCCACACAAGCGCTTCTGTACTACTTGCTAAGCAGATTTAATGAATCCTGTACTCAACAAAAAAGCTATTCCTTTGTTTCGTTTGACCACTCCACTGAGTCCCGTCTGTCTATCCATCCGCTCTGTGGTTTGATCAGAAGTTGCAGAATTTCCTCCTTGGTTGGTCGCAAATTAAACATTTTAAATTAGGCTTGAGCACGAGTAATGGCTTATAGGGCGCTGCAGCGAGCTACATACAGTAAGTGGTTCAGGTCAGGAGACAGACTCCTTCAAGCTGCTAACTGGTGAGAGACATTTACAGAAGTGGAAGAATATTTTCTGAGCCGGCTAGAGGACGTCCTCAGCGAGTCTACTGCCGTCACCCTATGGATTTGTCCCAAAAGGCACCATATAGTGCACTACTTTTGATCAGGGCCCATAAGTAGTGCACTATATAGGGAACAGCCATTTTGGACAGAGGGACACTCAAAACAGGGACCTTTAGGGTTCAACATTTTCCCTCTCAGCTCGTTGTGTCAGCCTGTCTCCGGAGTGTTGTTGTTAAAACACTTAGGCCCTGTGAGGGAAAGGATGGGAAAAGCACAGCGTGAATAACCCCTCTGAATGCTTTGGGTGCGACCAACCAATTGAGCTTCCTATGAGAAGAGCAATCATGTCGCCATATGGGGAGGGGACACCGAGAGCTATTCCCCCTGCTGCCTCCCGGCCTCAACTGTCTCCGCACATTAAGTGGAGCTGACAAAATAACAAACAACTTTTATCCCTTTAATTTCCTTGGGTAGTGTAGAAAACACAGTGCAGATGTCTCAAGACACACAACCTGCAGGGCTCTCTGATGAAAGCTTTACGAGTGGGACCTCCAGAAATTCACAGATTGCGAGAGGCGAGAAACGAAAGAGGAAGTTTGCAAAAATGAAAGTGCAATGTCAATGAAATGAAAACCTAACAGAGTTGCATGTTCAGAGCAAACGTTTACATATCTGCAGCTGGGACAAATCAGACTGGAGTGGTTGTGGTTTACTCATACCATCTCACCAAGACGAGAAAGGAGAACGCAACGGTTCTGAAGGTGACCTTACTTACATTAATACATCCTATAGGCCAGGGGTATTCAACAACAACTCTACGAGGTCTGGAGCCTGCTGGTTCTCTCTTCTACCTGATAATGAATTACACCCACCTGGTGTCCCAGGTCGAAATCAGCACCTGATTAGAGGGGAACAATTTAAAAAAGCAGCGGAATTGGCCTTGAGGTCCAGAGTTGAATTTGATGGCTATAGTATATCAAATTGGAAAAAAATACCTATCCCGTGTATGGATAAACCTGTAACACACTAAACACCCACAACACTGTGGTCCATGAAGTCTATATGCCAGCGTATGGCCCCTAGCCATGTGACAGAGACCCCTTTCTCTGGGGACCTGCACTGTCATGGTTACGCTCCAACTATATACGCTGTGTGTGTGTCTACATGTCTCCACTCTCCACAAAATAGAAAAAAAGGCCTTTGTGTGCACTTTGAGCTGCCCAGTGCTCTGCCTGCCGGTAAACAGGGCGGTGCTGCAGACACAGGGAGGCCGCTGAACAGTTTAACCCTTTATCTCGTCCAATCAGGGGCTGAGCTGGCCAGCCGGGGACAAACTTTGCCCAGAGTGGTTAGCCTCCCGGCAGGGCTACGTGTCTGAACTGGAGCTACTGTGGAGAGTAGAGACTGAATGCTCAGACAGTAAGGGTCAACACAGGAGAATGAGAGGGCACACAAACAGAAGGTCTACTTAGATCAACCTGTACAGTCTATAGATGACCCGTCTCCCTGACAAAAAGCAGCAGAACCACCTCTCTGACCCCCCCTCTCAGTCAACGCCTCCACACACACACAACCTAAATACCCATCCCTGTATCTGTCACCTTTACATTCAGAACCCTTGCCAGAGGGAGACCTACACTACCGTTCAAACGGTTGGGGTCAATTAGAAACTTCCTTGTTTTTTAAAGAAACTTTTTTTTTGTCCATTAAAATAACATCAATTGATCAGAAATACAGTGTAGACATTGTTAATGTTGTAAATGACTATTGTAGCTGGAAACTTCACTGTTGACGTTGAGAATGGTGTTTTGCTGGTACTATTTAATGAAGCTGCCAGTTGAGTACATGTGAGGCGTCTGTTTCTCAAACTAGACACTAATGTACTTGTCCTTGTGCTCCATTGTGCACCGGGGCCTCCCACTCTTTCTATTCTGGTTAGACAGTTTGCTCTGTTCTGTGAAGGGAGTAGTACACAGCGTTGTACGAGATCTTCAGTTTCTTGGCAATTTCTCGCATGGAATAGCCTTCAATGCTCAGAACAAGAATAGACTGACGAGTATCAGAAGAAAGTTCTTTGTTTCTGGCCATTTTCTGGCCAGCCTGTAATCAAACCCACAAATGCTGATACTCAACTGGTCTAAAGGCCAGTTTTACTGCTTATTTAATCAGAACAACAGTTTTCAGCTGTGCTAACATAATTGCCAAATGGCTCCAGCTAACAGCTTCAACCAGAAACAACAATTCGCCAGTGATCAGTGTTCCTTCTCATACTGCATGCAGGGCCTCATCTACACCACAAAGATCCTTATTAACACTTTTCAGGGTCAAAATACAGCCATTCACATTGTAGAACACCATTAAGGACACACACACAGTTACACACACACAGTTCCAAAACTTACACACACAAAAGGTCACAAAAGCGGTGTTTAAACAGACGCCGCCAGGCTTTGTCAGAAGTGTGAATCAGATGAATTGGGTCAAAGAGTTGTTCAGAGACAGCAGTAGAACAAGCTGTTCCTACAGGGCCACAAAGAGGCAGCAGCAGAACAGGCTGTTATAGGGGCACAATGAAGCCATTTAGGCCAGAATAGACATGTACCAAATCATACAAATAGATTAACACATTCTTAGGGCCTAATGAATGTAGGGTGAAATAAATACACACTAGGTCTATAGACCTGAGGGTAGTGAAGTAGTAGGCTACAGTGCAATCAGGACACAATCAGTTCTCTCAGGGGCCTGGTGAAATGCAACACACTACATTTACCCATTGGATTATGCCCTTAACAAAATGTCCACTTTTTAAGGGAGTAGACCGTTCTCAGTGCTCCATTCACATAAGGATAAGTGTTCCCAGTCTGTCACTTCAGAGTGACATGCTGTAAGTAAGATGGACTTGATGAATGAACACCTCAGGGTGTTGCAGTCCACCAAGTTAGCAGTTACACAACCTCAGTGTGTACAGCAGCTGGGCTGGCTCCCTACACTACCCTCCAGTTAAAACATCACACACACCCCGTGTCTTGGGAATAAGGAACTTTGGTCACTAAGTGTCATGTGATCAGAGTCTCCTGTCTCATCTGTTCCTGCTGTGGGAAGGCATGGTTACGGTGTCACCACCACTAGCCACTCCATAGTAACCCCTACATCCCCCCGGCTGACTTGATTGTCACACTTCACGAGGACAGAGGGAGTGTTGAGCGCCGGGTGCCGATTGATCATGACTAGGGAGTGGACTTCTTATCCTGACCATGTGACCTGAACAGGAAACACTCTGGGCCCTCAATACAGGCTCTAAATTTGGGGCGGCAGGTAGCCTAGTGCTTAAGAGCATCGAGCCAGTAACCGAAAAGTTGCTGGGTCAAATCCCCGAGCTGACATGGTAAAAATCTGCCCATGTACAAGGCAGTTAACCCACTGTTCCACGGTAGGCCGACATTGTAAATAAGAATTTGTTCTTAACTGACTTGCCTAGTTAAATTAAGGTTAAATAAAAAAACAGGCTCTAACTAGGACTAAGTAGGGCTGCAGTCAGGACAAACTCCTGTAGTAACAAGGAGAACTATGAACTGAGTTCTGTGCCGATTCAGATTGATCATAACATCAGTGGAGGGAGGACAGAGCGAATGGTATTTGGCAGGCGATGCCTTGGTTCAGTATGGACAATCAGAGACATTGGGAGAATCTCAATTGCATACTCCTCACATCCTCCTCTTGCCCCAACTTCTTCACAAAACCCATTGGCTGAGAAAGCCAGAGGCCCTTCACCTCCAATGGGTTGAGGCGGTGCGAGGGGTATACAATCGAGATTCTCCCTGAGAGATCGGTTGAGGAGAACTGGTTGCTGTGAAAACATGTAGAGCGCAGAGCCGTCCAGTCCCAAATGCAAATATCAATAGAGATATCCAATAAGCCACAAATACAACACTTAACAGCCTTTTGGACACAGCAAGACTTAAAAATGGCCATTTGTGTCTCAGAGTTGTGGCGTGCAGTCTCTTTAACACGCCATCTTTGTAGATTAGGAGCAAATACAACTGATAGAGGGTCCACAAATACAATGATGATAGATGTTCTTTGGATAGATAACAGATCCAATATCATGGGAACTAATATACAGCCAACTGATTCGCCCACTGATTCACACAACAAAGGGGACATATACAGGGTGGCAATTTCATTATGGGTGTGAGAATGTTAACACTTTTCAGGTAAAAAACAAAAAAACAAAGGTCATGTAAGACTATCAACAATGACATCCAGCTTCCAAAGAAGTGTGTGATTTATAGAGAGACAACCATTACTTTGCATAACAGGGTTCTAGCTATGCAACAGCGATTGAAATGTATTTTCATATCATTTCAATACTGTACTGATTTATACATACCTCCCTGTCTCGTAAGTAGGCCGAGTCTCGAGTCTACATGGGACACTCTTCACGCCACTTTGATACAAAGTGATTTGTTGCAGGTTAGGAGAGCATTTTTGGTAACCTTAACCTCAGTCTTTTAACTTAAGTCCTCCCAACCTGCTACAAAAAAAGTCACTTCGGTATCAAAGTGGCATGAGTCTACATAGACTAGACTATGGAGAAGACTGAACATTCTCATTTCCTGTGACAACCAGGAACTGCTTTCAAAAGCATTCCTTTTAAGAACACAAGTCAATTGGAATTCATTCACGACATTGTGAGAGTCAATGTGATCTGTTTGTTAGATCCGTACATTAGTCAAACCTACACTTAGGATTTTGACATTAAAGCATGTGCTCATAAACTATTATGCTATGACTTAGACAGACGAGCATTCAGTTACCTTGCCTTGGAATGCAAATGTTGCACAGTATGGGACCATTTTCATGAATGCTTTGAAATAGGCCCACTGTTGGAATTTGCATCAAATCACTGAAAAGCTCAACAGCATGCAGGCAGTCATCATAACAAGATGTAGCCTAGGAGGCCATTGTCACCTGACAATACTACAATCGGATTTGAAATCCACTTCTTGCTATTCATGAATTGTCGATAATTTTGTTGTAGCACACACAGATTCGAGATGCTGCAGAAACTTTGTGCAGCTGGGGGAAGTGATTAGCGAGGCAACGTACACAAATTCGAAATAATCGAAAGTGTTACATTTGCATAGCTACAATGTATCCGCTCTGTGGTAACGATCCAAAGCAAGACATGAATATGATCAAGCTCAGACTTACGTAACGTCTCAACTTTTTTTCTGGAGGAGATTTTCTTAACCAGCCCGAGCACACCACATCTCCCCCGCTCATCTTTCCTCCTTTCTTCCTCGCCGTCTGGATGTTTGGGCCGAGATTGTTTTGAGTGAACCTGCAAATATTGACAGGGAGCGGTCAATGGGGAAAAAAAACTGGGAAAAAAATACGTCGCATTGGTTGAGATTTTATGAGTTGGGTAAGCGATAAATACCGTCACACCTCCTAGTCTGCGCTGCGAGTCACCAACAGCGACTGTACGACAGTCCTCTGAAATGTATCAACCTCTTTTGTCAAGAAGTGTGTTAAATAGCCAAATGAAATCCCAAAGTGTCGTGCGTCCGTGGTTACCTTATTCTGGATATGTTTCGCACTCCAAGCAGAATAGTTGCTTGCAAGTGAAACTCGCCGAGTTTGGCTTTCAGTGAACGCGCTTTTATGCAATTCCTTCCAAAGTAGAACAAATATTTGTAAGCACACTAGGATACTTATTTTCCTCTCCTTTCCGACGCATAATTGTTTCACGGAAAGTACAATGCCTTTTCACCCAAAAACGTAGCGTTTCACCGACCTTCCTCCCAGTTTCACTCCCTGTGGTTGCTAATTATGATTGACAGATCGGCAGCTCTGTGTTTTCCCTGAACTCAGCCTGACAGCCTCCTTTGGAACACGCAGGGAGAGGCGGCGTGCAGGAAAATATAACCAACACGCCATGGGACATGTAGTTCTCAATTGTTTGGCGTTTCTCCCCCCAAAACAAATAACCGCATTTTGATCAATTATTTTTTGCATATGGTTAGTATAGATTTACACCCATCTGACTGAATACCGTTGGGAAAAGATGGCTTTCTAATGACTGAACGGAATAACAAAGAAACTGCATTCCAGTGTTCAATGTAGGACCTCTCATGCCATGCGCACGTGGAAACTACACTTACCACAATGCGCGCCACTTGTGCGCTCGAAGTCATGCAACCTCGAAGACAGTGAAGAAATGCCCGTACAATTAGAAAGTTGGCGATTGCCATTACATTATATCTATGTGTGTAAGTGTGAGCACCAAAACCAGAAACAACAAAACTCGAATAGGAATATTATAATTTCAGCAACAATAAATAAAACATATCTTCGTCAAATGTTTTACCTTTATTTAACCAGACAAGTCACATTTCTATTTACAATGTTGACCGACGCTGGGCTAATTCTGCGGGTGCCCTATGGGACTCTGAATCACTGCCGGTTGTGATACAGCCTGGATTCGATCCATGGTGTCTGTAGTGACGCCTCTATCACTGAGACACAGTGCCTTGGACCCCTGCACCACTCAGGAGCCCAAATGAATTAAATGTCTTTGTTGCTTCATTGCAAGAGTAGGCTATCCATCCCTTGAAAACTCTAGTAGTGTTGTTCTTGTAGACCCTGAGCCTGACTAGTGGCAATTTGACAGAGATGAGTTCCCATGAGGGTTAAAGTATCTGTGGAATCCTGGAATGTTATTGTAATGGTAAAAAGCTCTCCACTGTATTTTGGCTATTAGCCTGTATTTGTAAGTGCATCTATAATGTTTGACTGCCAATTTCGAATGGGTTTGAGCATAGTATACATGAAGATCAATATTGTTGTGATTAACGAATAGTCAACTGATGTACCAAAACAAACATGAACTTTTCATATAACTTACTAATACAAATTAATAACTATTATTGTGCACAACAGCCATCATAGGGCGGCAGGGATCCTAGTGGTTAGAGCATTGGACTAGTAACCGGCAGGTTGCTGGATCGAATCCCCGAGCTGACAAGGTAGAAATCTGTGGTTCTGCCCCTGAACAAGGCAGTTAACCCACTGTTCCTAGGTTGTTGTAATTAAGAATTTGTTCTTAATTGACTTTCCTAGTTAAAAAAAAACAATTAAATGTATGACTCAGGCAACACAATAACATTCAAACAATGTATTAATCATATGCAGATTCACAACTAAGTACAGCCATGACCCACCCAGTTGTGAGTGAGACTTTACATTCTAATATTAATCCATTTAAACATTCACATAGCCATTAAAGATATTTGTCACAGCATAGCTCCATACAGCAGGCAAGCCCAACCGGTGAGGACAACAATTGAGTACATTTGTCAGTCTACCATCCATAATACTATTGACCCTACTTGTCAATGTCTTCTAAAATACTATTCAGCCTGGGAGATACTTTTTCCTTTTTACTGTGTGCTCCTCAAAATGGGTCTATGACACCATAGAGCTGAAAGAAAGATATTGCTGTGGTAAAAGTTCTAGTCACTGGCATTTTGCTGAGCCATACTAGTCACTGAGGAACTTAACAGGAGCATAAATCCCAACTTCATGGTCCCCAATAGACAAATGGAAAAAGAGAGAGGAAGGGAGGGAGACAGAGAAGGCATTATGTTTATTAAATTACATTTTAAATGAGTGGTTCCAGAGTTCATGCTTTTGCAAGGGACTTAAACTTTTATGAGAAAGGCATTAAAACCAATTGCATTTGATGTGCCAACCATAGAAAAATAAAAACAATCAAAACAGGGATCAAACCATATGCATTTGTGATTTGTATTTGTATGGGGATGTTAGCTGCTCATCAAATCATCCCACGTTGGTTTTTGCCTTCATTGTTATCACATTGAAATCTCTGCAATAATAGAGGGGTTATAGTATCCATTTTAAAGCCCACCGCCACAATAATAGTATTTCATAACTTCAATTGAATTGTAGTGTACTTCATATGTTCCCAGAGGGAAGTTGTTTTGCCACAATGGCAATAACTACAATAGACTGAAAAAGTTGCTCCTAAAAAAGTGCAGCCTGGCAAATCTACATACAATACTGAAAAAAATGTATAAATGCAACAATTTCAACGATTTTACTGAGTTACAGTTATAAGGAATATTTAAGGAAATCAGTCAATTGAAATAAATTAATTAGGCCCTAATCAAGCCATGGGCGGGCTTGGGAGGGCATAGGCCCACCTACTTGGGAGCCAGGCCCAGCCAACCAGAATTATTTCCCCCCACAAATGGGCATTATTACAGACAGAAATACTCCTGTTTCATCAGCTGTCTGTGTGGCTGGTCTCAGACGATCCTGCAGGTGAAGAAGCTGGATGTGGAGGTCCTGGGCTGGTGTGGTTACACTTGTTCTGCGGTTGTAAGGCTGGTTGGACGCACTGCCAAATTGTCTAAAATTACGTTGAAGACAGCTTATAGTAGAGAAATTAACATTCAATTATATGGCAACAGCTCTGGTAGAGATTCCTTCAGTCAGCATGCCAATTGCACGCTCCCTCAAAACTTGAGACATTTGTGGCATTGCGTTGTGTGGAAAAACTGCACAGTTTAGAGTGTCTTTTTATTGTCCCCAGCACAAGATGCACCTGTGTAATGATCATGTTGTTTAATCAGCTTATTGATATGTCACACCTGTCATGTGGATGGATTATCTTGGTAAAGGAGAAATGCTCACTAACAGTGATTTAAACAAACTTGTGCACAAAATTTGAGAGAAATAAGCTTTTTGTGCATATGGAACATTTCCTGGATCTTTTATTTCAGCTCATGAAACATGTGACCAACACTTTACATGTTGCATTTATATTTTTGTTCAGTATATTTGGGCAATCTGAACCTGCTGATGAAGCTGCTCTGGTACCATTAAAAAAAAAGGCCACACTTGATATCATACAACACTGAGTTGTGTAACTTACAGGGAATGCCATTGCTCAATAAAACTTTTGATGTGACTGTACAAGTGAAACGCAAATGGATCGGTCAATTAATAATTGAGTGCCATTGATTTTTCCCAAATGCTTTTTGAGGCGATTACAGTGCTACCACTACAGTGTGTTGTAAACGTAATGGCAGGGATACCGAATAGCACAGAAATGACCCGTTTGCAAACCACAAGCTTGCATTGCTACATTACACATATTGGCTATGCCATTAGCAACAGCAAGTGTGCTGATAGGGTCAACCGTTGCATACCATTCGCTCCCATTTCCTATTCATGTAGTGCCACTATTGCAAGTCTGGCACTACTGTTTTAAGACCCATTACATAAAGATGCTTCTCAATCTCCTTTTGGAGAGGGTAAGGGTTCTATAACATGTCGGGCCCCGTCTAAGAGGTTTTGGGTCAGTTTCCACTGGGTAAGGAAACCTATCCTGGCTGGTAACTTGAATGATGAGGCTTTCCCATGGGAGGTCTGTCTGACATCACCGTGAACTCTCCCTTCTGTTACTCTTATAATCTCTCTACTGGGTCATGTTCATTAGGGCACACCGTGACAAAACATTTCAAAATGTTGTGCAACGTAAAACAAAAATTAGCGTTTGTTTTGTTAACGGACATGTTCAGATAGTACCTCCCCGTTTTCAGAACGTGCCTAATGAACATGACCCGTGGTATTATACAAGATTGTCAAAGAGGACAGATTTATTTCCTTCTTCCTGGACACTCCTTCAGTTTTACTCAAACATATTCACCTATTGGCATAGAAGAGCACCGGTAATTGACCAAATGCCGGGACTGTGCATGAGAAATCTTGAGAAGCTACCGCAGTGATAAACGCACCACACCTGAAGCAGGTGGTCTTGGCTACAGCTTCAAAGCCACTCTGCTCGGTCTTTCATCTAGGGAAGGGAAAGAGGATACCTAGGTAGATGCACAACTGAATGCATTCAACCCAACCCCTCTAGGTTCTCTGAAATCACATTCACACTTGCAGAGGAAATGTTACCGCAACTTAGCATGCCGTTCATCTGTATCACAGCAACAGACTTCATTAAATGGGAACACCGCCCAAAGGTAAATGTCTGGACATTCAATCATTAACAGTGCCTCAAAACCAGTCTTAACATTCACTCAAACGTCAAGTGTCCAATTGGAAACCTAAGAACCATAGCCAGTACATGTAATGTTCAGTATGACTACAAGCTGAACACAGCCATGCATTCATACGGCCGATAGCTAGCTACTGCAGTGTGTTCAGCGAAGCCAATAATACAAGAGCATCTAAATGACACTCGTGGAAGAATGTGAAACGTGAAGAAGAATGTGTAAAACTCACCAGGGGGGCTTGTGGGTAGCGCTATGTGCACAGAGCAGGCAGACACAAACAAGACCCTTTCAGCAATTCATCTTTAATATTGGGGAAAATCGTGTATTGTAGATCACTTTAAAACACTGTACAGCAAGGCTGAGGTGTCTTTCCAGTCAAATTCTGCTTGTAAAATCTGGTTTAATAGTATCTAACAAAAAAGGCACAAAATCTGCAAAAAAAAAAAAAAAGTATCCCTGAATGAATAACTTAATTAAAAGAGTCAATGTTAGTAACCATAACCCCACCTTAAAAACGTTGTCAAACGTTCAGCATGCAATTGTTTTCACACAAAATACACAACATTTGTATTTAAAGATTAATCGCATCTTATACTTTTTGTATACAGTATTCATGGCATTAGTTATTCATATTCCATGTTTATTGAATATACTTTCACACCCATATCTGTACGTTTTATTGCATATGAAAATGTCTTACCTGACGAGTACACATCAATGAATCTCCTTATCAAAAATCAAACCCACCGCTTGAAAAAAAGAAAGAAATGCATGCAAACCAGAAAAGGTTGAGGTCTAGCTTGTCCCGAGGCAGAAAGTTGTGAGTTATGGATGATAATAAAAAAAAGAGCCAGACATGAGAGGTAAGACCCTCACTGTAAGGTTGAGTCCAGTGTTGAGTTCAGTGTTGTGTTGGATTTAAGTCCATGTGGGCGTGTACATTATGCGCTGTATTCAAGTGCTCCCTCCAAGATCTTCAGCGCTATCTCTCTCTCTCTTTACGTTCATATGTGCTTCACCTTCCACTGGATGAGTAGCCAACCAGACTTCTCTGTGCATGTCTCTCATATATAGAGTCCAGTGGTCTTGCAGTGCTATATTTACTTGTCTCTCACTCATTCTTCCCAGTCCCTCCTCCATCAGAAGACCAGTCTGTTGACAGTGTTGAACCCCCCACCTCCTCCTCCCCCCGAGGGACCACAGCTGCCCGGGGGTTCGTTGTCGTCTGGTCCGTTGGGCCTGAACGAGCAGGAGGCAGAGGCCGCCTGGAGAGCTCGGGTCCGCGCATTCAGCTCCTGTTCCTATTGGACAAAGGAGTTCGGGACCATTAAAACACTGTTCAGAGGGTCGTTCATTAGGGAACAAATGGAAGAAAACAGAAACAGGCAGGGACTACCTGGAGTTTAATTTTCCGTTGCAGAACGGTTTAAAATGTTGCCTGTCCTAATGAGCATGACCCAGGAGTTTGGGTATTCTGTCTGAGCAAGAAAATGCAGCTCTGCTGTCCTCTAGTGGTTACTGCAAATGTGTGGTTGAAATGTTATTTTTTGAGAGATTAACGACTCATGAAATTTCACTTGACTAATTGCATCTTGAAAGCACAAAGGAAATGTGTAACATGTGTATGGTTGGCTTTCTGAATACTTGCAACATGTTTTGATCAAAGCTTGTTCTGAACTACTTTAATCCGGTCAATGGATACATGGAAAACAGGGTCCTGTTAAATTTTGAACATGGGCACAAGTTGAAAGGACAAATTCCAAAAACAAGTCCAAAAGAGAAGAACAAAGCGTGACTTGACATTACCAGAAATACCATGAAGAATATGGAAACGTGTCTGACATATCGATGCCACCCCCACAAAAAAATTTATCTTATTTTCCCCACCATCACTGACCTTGCTGATAACCAGGGGCGCAACTTTTAGGTTTTAGAAGTGGGGGGGACATAATTTATATATATTTTTAAAAATGTATCCAGTCAGATAAACACGCCAAACAGCCTACAGACTGCTCAGAGGTGTCTGCATGGTTTTAAAGCAAATGGTTGCCCTGTTTTGTATCACATTCCAAGGATAAAACTGGGGGGGACAAAAATGCAATTTCAGAATGTGTGTGTGTAAGGGGGGCATGTCCCCCCCGTCCCCAGTGAAAGTTGCACCCCTGCTGATAACTACTTTGTTGAGGGAAAATGTACTGATACAATTATGATATGTTGTCTCACCTAGCCATCTTAAGGTAAATGCATTAATTGTCAGTTGCTCAGGAGAAGAGCTAAATGACTAAAATGTAAACACGCATGCACCTCAGCGTCCCATGCTAATCAAGCTATTAGAGGAAGGTTATTGGAGGCTAGCGTGATCATAAGTGAACACATTCCACTTCCCTGGGCCAATACATTAGCATAGCCTGATGCATCATTTAGGTCAGGATCACACTAAACGGTTATGCTAATGGCTGCGTCACCCCTCCTTGGCCTGTATTTAGTGACAGAAATGACAGGCGCCGACACAGGTTGGGACTGGAGGGCTTTTTATATAGAGATAATTGGTTGGAGTGAATCGGCTTTTCCCCCTTCTGCTACCCTGTTATCTAAAACTGGTCATGGAGAGAGAGATGAAAGTAGATTATTATAATATGGGTTGTTGTCCTCTAGTGGTTAAGAGGGTGGGGGTCAAAGGTGAGGCTTGTCCTACGTCCTACGTAAAGCCAATGGAAGAGGCTGCTTACACGTCACCAATTTAAGAGTTCATTCGATGAAACAAAAAAATGCACTGATGAAAAGGAAATCGCCTCTTTAGTTAATGTTTCAAACCAAAAATGAACATACTGTAAATGAAAGTGAGTAGAGCCCTTGGATAAACACGAGCAAACAGAAAACGCCTCATTCACTATACTGTAACTCCTCACACCCCCTTCTCTCACCTGTAAAAAGAGCTTGTTGTCCTTGGTGACGGCGTCCATCAGTTCTTTCTGCAGCGGAGGTTCAGAGCCCAGCCTCATGCCGTTGGCCGTCACTCCCCCGGTACTGTTCTGCCCCCCGGTAACATCCTGTTTCCGGTAGATCAGCACGTAGGCCGTGTCCTTGGGGAAACGGTTGGTGACGTTCTGAACCGACCCCAACGAAGTGAAAGTCACCCTGCTGTCGTTGAACAGCAGCCAATCCCCGGCCGCCTGGCTTCCGTACACCTCCACTTCCTGTTTGGGATGAGTCGCCCCGGAGCAAGTGAGTGCGATGGGCTCAGTCTGCCCGTTCCCAGGCTCCTCCCCCAGAGCGAGGGGATTGGCTAGGTGGTGTTGGGCTCCGTCGGCCCCGTTGAGGTTGCGGCCGTAGGAGTAGTAATGGCCGCTCTCCGACGACATCCCAGAATGCATCACTACAGAGCTGAGGACGTAGGGAACGAACTGGGCCGCCGGCCACACCCCTACCTCATTTTCTCCTCCTGCCATCCCGTTGTCGCCCTCTAGCCCAGTCTCCTCCTCCTCTCTCTGTGACGGCTTCAGTTTCTTGGCCAGGTTTTCACTGCTCTCGGGCGAGTCCACTTGGAGTGGAGAGGATGGTGGCGAGGAAGAGGACGAAGAGTGTTTGGGTGGAGGGGCGTGCACGGGCAGTCTCATGAGCGGCGGGATGGTGACGTTGTCCAGGATCTTGCGGCGGACGTGGCACTTGGCGTCGTAGGAGAACCTCAGCAGCGTGAGGATGAGGTACTCGGGCGCCGCCACCACCCTCATCCCCCGCTCCGCCCGCTGCAGCGAGCCACACTTCTGGCAGAAGTAGGCGTTCTCCTTGTCCAGGATCTCTGGCGCCAGGAAGTAGTCCACCAGGTCAGGAACAGACAGCGGTGGCTCGCTGGACCCGGGAACAAAATGGACGCCAGTGGTGGAGGCCGTGACGGGTTTGGGAGAAGGGCCTATTTCGGGAGCTTCGCTGCCCCCGTTGACAGCCCCCTGGCAGGGGCCCCGGGGTTCCTCTGAGGGGCCCTCGGTCTGAAGAGGGCTGGAGGGACAGAAGGCCAGGGATAGGTCTGTGAAAGGTTCTTCTTTCTCCGAGACGCTGTTGCATGTCATACAGCGGATACCCGTGCTCAGCCTGCCTCCAAACATCCTCTCAATCAGCGTCCTCTCATCATTCCCCTCGGACTTCCCCTCCACAGGGGCCACGGGTGACACTCCGGCATCCTTCGCAGAGGTTTCACCCCCGGTGTTGTCACTCGGCCCGTTGCCAGGGGAGACATTTGGCTTGGCTGTCATGAGAACCTGGATAGTTTTCTCCTCTTCGTGTAACCTTGGCAACAGAACACGAGGAGACAAGAGAAAGTTCAACCAAAAATACAACATGCAAATGAATGTAACAGCATAATAAATGGAGCTGTCCTTTTCAATAACACCCATTCGAGTGAACATGAATTCTTTAACTTCTTAAAATCTTTCTCTCAAAACACTAGATTTATACATACATTATTTCCATCTGTACCTGGAGTCATACAGGTTTTAGGAGCTGTAGGGTGCTCCAGCAGTCTACTAGATGGTGTACTACCTGTCCAGGAGGAAGGAGTTGTAGGGTGCTCCAGCAGTCTACTAGATGGTGTACTACCTGTCCAGGAGGAAGCGGAGGTACTCAGAACAGTCCTGCTGGGATCCTGCATTGAACCATGGGGGCCGAGACGCCTCAAAGAAGACTCTGGGGGCGTACGCTGCCCTCTGCAGGAGAGACACACAAACTGAATGACCACTCACCGAATACACACACACCAAGTGAAACGTCAGGGATGGATCCATAGTCATTTCCATTGAAAAACCCGATGGCCACTAACAGCAGCGGGAGACAAACCTGGGTGTGTGAGAGGAAGGTGAAGAGGAGCTGCAGTTTCTTCATCAGTGTGTTGGCAGTGGCATCATTCAGACGTAACGATAAGACATGCCTCCTGAAACTGGGGCAGGACCATAGAAGGGTTCGTGCAGAACATTTCATAAGAACTTCCTACATACATATTGCAGCATTATATAATTCTATTGTGAGAGGATTCAAGTCAGAATGTATATAGACAGCTTTGTTAACCATGCGGCCAACTCAATATAAATGCAACGTGTAGTTGTGTGTGTACTAAATCCACTACTCACTCTGTGGCTGAGAAGAGTGTCTGTATGATACTGTTCATGTAGCAGGTGTTTCCCAGGTTGATGAGACCAGTCTTGCCCGTCTCAGACTTGCCCGGCAGCCTCAGCAGGCCTGAGGCAAACGAGTTGGACTGGGACGTCCAGGCACTTTGGTTCAGAACCAGCTTGATCTTCTCCTCACCGGGCCCAGGTAGCTCCTAGAGGGGAGGGAGGACAGCTTTCAGACACAGCTTTCTATCCTTCAATAATGATGACATTACCCCCCATGTCAGGTGGATCATAATATAAGGACAGTAAATGTTTGATACATTAAAAAAAGGGCAACACTCGTGTGATCACTCGTTGTCAAGGTGTCTTACTTTGATGGCCTCCAGGATGTCGTCGTAGAGGTCAGGGAAGCCAGAGTACTGGTACATCATACAGTGGACGAGCTCTGTGAAGTGGAGCAGGAAAGCCTTACTGGTGGGCAGGCCGTCCTGCTTCAGACTCTGAACCAGGTCCACTATGTGTGGCACGACCTGGGGAAAACACATTGAATGAACGTATTGTAGACAAACATTTACATTAAAGTCGTTTAGCAGTCGTACAGTTAGCGCATTCATCCTAAGATAGCTAGGTGAGACAACCAACATATCACAGTCATGGTACGTCAATTTATCCTCATCAGCAAAGTCAGTGCTGGTACACATGATGTTCTTGGTCATATGCACATCACATCTGTTACAAGATGGAAAGGTGCTGTGTAGGAAACTAGGCACTGCATATAGCAGTAGAATAGCACTAAACACACTGATGTAGTGACTAGTAAAAACGTCAACCTTCCCATGCTACATTAAACCTCCCTTTTTGTCATGGGGGGGGGGGGGGGGGTGTCACACTGACTTAAATGTAATAAACCTTTTAAAATGAATTGACAATCATGGCAGATGAAAACCACCACCAGTCAACTAAAGGACCATCATGGTTCTTTAAACACTTCACACCTCATTAGTGGAAGAGCCCTGCTGAGAGGAGAGTGCTTCTGGGAAATGGAGTTTAATGGAGCCTGAAGGTATTTCAGTTAAATAGGGGGAATGAGGGAGGGAAAGACATGCAGTGTGCAATAGAACGAGTTGTATTGTGTGTTTCTTACCAAGTGGAAGGCCTCAGGAGAGTGTTGGAAACTCAGCAGCATATGGGAGAGAACCACTAGGGCCCCCTGTCGCACGATGGGGTACCACAGACGGTTGAACACCTACACACAAAGATAAAACATACAGCATATGTATTGTACACACACTTGACACAGAAACACACAATTCAAAAGTGATACAGCTGGACACCATAATGACCAAACTACAGGAACACATTTTCGTTCATGTGATCATCTATTCATCAGTTCTAACTGAAGTTACTCTGTAGTTATAGATGCCATCACCATAGAGTTTCTAAACCCAGAGGCGCAACATCGCAAGACTTCCGGGAACGCTTGCGAAACAGATCAGGCCGGGGTTTGATACGTCAAGTGAAAAATTGTTCCGCAGTTGTGACTCGTCTTAAAATCTAAAGCTACAGCCTAGATTCCAGCCAATGTCTTCAGCGGTTAAACATGTTATTACTCCAACCTCGTGAAAGTGACAAGTTTTCATTTTTGTCAAATACTACTTTATATCGAAGGAGGGCTTTTTATTCAACGGCCTGCACATGCACAGTTCAGCGCTAGACGACCGTTCGACACGATGGCGTGTTTCTGCGTTTGGGCTTAGCTTGCCAACGTCGCCTATAAGTGTGATCGGGGGTTTCTATTGGAGAAGCAGTTTCTGCCTATCATCATACTGTACTGTCTTTGCTATTACCATGTGTAACTACCATCTTAGTTCATTGGTGCATTGACACTCCCTGCTGAGGTAAGTGGTCAGTACACTACCCACCAGTTCAATCTTAAGCAGGGTGACATCTATGAGGATGGTGAACTTCTGCACCGCAGCCAGCCCCTTCAGCAGGGCAATGACCCACATCTCCACATGGTGGGCCAGAGGCCAGGACAACCAGTCAATCATCCTGAGGAAGGAAAGAGAGAGAGATGGAGAGAACGGTAAATAAAGGCAGAAAAGCTCTATTAAATCACTACATCGCATCTAGTATACACACTGCAAATACAAAAGAATTCCTTTATTCAGTTTAGCTAATGAAATAACACAGTAAAGGCACCCAGTGACCTGCAGAGTGCTTGAGTCATGCTGGTGTCTTTGACGTTCTGGTCGGTGGTAAGGCTCTTGATGAGAACTGTGATCATCTGGAGAGGTATGTGCTGGACCAGGCTGGCTAGGGCAATGGAGGGGTCGAAGGAGGGGTCTGTGCAGAACACATAAAAAGTTGAGTATAACTGACTGATGTTTTTTTTTTGGGGGGGGGGGGGGGGGGGGTCACAGCTTATGAAATATGTCCCAATTGTACTCAAATGTCTTGTTTACAACCTCTACCCTAACCAAGTGACCCAATGCAAGGTGCATGATCTCTCCACCACCCTGGATCATTAAAATAAGATAACAAAGAAGTTACTGTTCCAAGTCTCAAGCATGTGTTAACAAGCCTGACATTCCTAGTTTTTTCATAGGTGGGCGAAGGTAGTCAAATTGGTGACTGCATTAGAAAATACTATAGTGTACTTTACTTCTGTACAGTAAACATGTATATTGTATTTGAAACTGCTCATTTTGTTCAAAGGATTTATAAAACTTTATTTAACTAGGCAAGTCAGTTAAGAGCAAATTCTTATTTACAATGACGGCCTACCTGGGAACAGTGGGTTAGCTGCCTTGTTCAGGGGCAGAACGACTGATTTTTACTTTGTCAGTTCGGGGATTCGATGTAGCAACCTTTCGGTTACTGGCCCAACACTAACCACTAGGCTACCTGCCGCCTCAACTTGTATGGGGCATTGATGCATAGACACATACAGTGCAATTTGTGCGTGTGTGCTCATCTGTGACTGTGTGTGGTGCTCCCTCCCTCAGACTCACCAGTGGAGGAGATTATAGCGAACACCTCCTGCAGAGATGGCAGCAGTGTGACCGGCTCCGCCTTCCAGATGTTCTGCAGCAACGTGCTGACCTTGGTCACCTGGTCCACGTACTCCCTCAGCTCCCGCTCCTGGCTGGCAGGACAGTGGAAGTACCCAATGGTCCTCACCAACTGCTGGCAGAACAAAATGGCCGCCTTCTCCCGGGGGATGCACTGTACGAAGTCTGAGAGCATGGTGGCAAGACAGGCGCACAGGGCTGGCTCAGGGCGTTCGCACACCATCCTTAGGATTTCTGTCTGGATGATGGAGAAGATATCCAGCACAGAGGGGCAGCTGATCAGCAGCCGCAGGCAGCCATGTATGTAGTCGACCACGGCCGGGTCCTTGCGGTCCAGGGGGCCATAGCCCTGCTGTAACAGGCCCAGGACAAAGTTTTTGCTGAAGAAGAGCTCAAAATCAGCACGGTGGTAGCGGGCATAGGCCTCCAGCACCTGGAAGCCCACCTGTTTTTGGAAGGAGTCTTCACCCAAGAAGATGAGGCGAGTGGTGAGGGTGTACAGGGCCTGACATTGCTCCGCCGTGACCTCTTTCTCTGCGGCTTCGACTACCTTCTTCACGATGGCCTTCTTCACTGGGACTGAGTGAGAGGAGCTGACCAGCGCCTCTAGAATCTTGTCCATGATGGCAGGCGATCTATATAGCTGTGAGTGGAACGATCAGGGAGCAGTCCACACCTAAAAGACGAGAGCGAGCAGGACATCAACCACCATTAGTGACTGACCAGTTACTTATTCTGGCTAGCCTTCCATTTCTTCATGGGATGTCCACCACAGCTAGCTAGCTAGACGTATGATTCCTTCAACAACTTGTAAATGTTTTATTTTACCTTTATTTAACTAGGCAAGTCAGTTAAGAACAAATTCGTATTTTCAATGACGGCCAGAACGAGAGATTTGTATCTTGTCAGCTCGGGATTTGAACTCGCAACCTTTTGGTTACCAGTCCAACACTCTAACCACTAGGCTACCCTGCCGCCCCAAATAATAAATAACCAACTGTAATCGTTTTTACCATTGCTGAAAATTTATATAAGCATAGCAATATCACAAGGATATGACGCTAGCCACAGGTAAACAAAAACAACACAGCTTTGCCTTATCATCACAAAGCTAGCTAACTTAGATAGCTAAACAAGTTACCACAATGAGCTAGTTAGAGTAACCACAAGCAGCATGTTATCGAATTCAAATTACCTGAGATTAAAATCATTGATGCACAAATAAAACATGTGTGGATAATAAACTATTTTTTCGTAATCTAGCTAGTTAACGTTCTTTAACAAACTAGCTAGCGATGCTAGCATGACGTTAGCTGTGTATGGTATTGCAACAAAGCAGGCCGGAGATGTCACTAACTTAGCTAGCGGAAATGTATCTTCCCAAACATCACGTACCAATATAGTTCATAACAACAGCATCCGATGAAAATGCCAGTTGACATTAGTCGCCTGTTGGCAGCTCATTCATCTTTTATTTTGACATGATAAAATCAGCTGATTTAAAAGCCCTGCAGAAACGTCATTCCGATGGACCACGAATTTTTCTAGGAGTCTTCTGCTTTTGACGATCTCATTGCCTGTTTAATAAAGAACGAAAATGGCATCTATAAAATATATAAACGTTTTGAGAATTACAGGTTTCTTTAAATACAAATATAAACATACTGACAATGGTTTGTAATGACTTAAAACGAAATGTATTATTCCACGGACTTCTTTTACGCATTAACTGAGCTCATAGCTATTGGATAGGCATAGCATTTAGACTGGTAGATGTGGCAGATGGGTTATAAGTCAGTACATGTGCAGTTTTTGCAGTTTTGGGGGAAAACACGCAGCCACGCAACAAAGTATCGCGAGACAAAGCGGAACCTTTGTGAACGCGGGTAGCGGGGAAAGGAAGCTAGCGAATGAATCACTTGTAGCCAGCCAGTTTCTTTCATAATACACAGTAGGACTATAGCAGCGTATTTTCTGAAATAAAGTTTTTGAAAACCATATCTGCCATTTATAGGCGGACGAAGTAATCAAATAAACAGACGATCTGTTTAAATCGAGGAAGAAATTCGGTAGCAATGTCCGAGACTGGAAACGGCGTGGAGCTGCGGAAAGAGCAAGCAGTTGAACTTGAAGAAACCGGAGGGGAGGTGAGCCTGAACAAAATAATAATAATACAAATTCTGAGCCCATCATTCGAAAAAATGTCTCAACAAGTTTTAGATTAGGCTAAAATCAACCATATGTCTTTTGTGACTTCCAAATCGAGCCATCTCAAACTTTGTCTTTGCTAGCTCGAGTTGTTTAGCTAGCTAGCATTAGCGTCGTTAGCTAACGTTAATCGACAGCTCCGACCCATCTTCCCGGAGAGTGTGTCTCGAGGTACTGTATAGTAGAGCTATCAGCTAGCCTGTTTCATAAACACTCATCTAACTATGCTAGCTAACGTTACAGCTAATACACTTTATTTTAATACGCATCAAGGGTTCCTATACAATTGTAGCAGTTGTTTACATCTGTTTGACGCTGCCTTCGATCCTCTGTATACTTGTGCAGCTTATCTCAACTGGGAAGTCACAGGAAAATCGTGATCTTCAGGTTGGGAAGTCGGAGCTCTAGAGCAGTTTTTCCCGAACCTGGTCCTCGAGTACCCCCAACAGATTCGTTGTTGTAGCCCCTTGACAAACACACCTCACCCAACTCATCAACCCCCAACTCACCTACTGTTGGGGGTACTCGAGGACCAGAGTTGGGAAACACGAAAGATGCTCAAGTTTCAGACTTAGAATTCCGAGTTAGATGACCTTTCAAAATATTTTTCCCAGTCTGAGATTCTTTTTTTTGAGTTCCCACTTGTCTTGAAGCCACTTAGGTCAGAAGTCTGAGATTTCTGAGTTCTCTGTTGTTTTGAAAGTGGCATTGCATTACTCTTTTCCAGGAAAAGGATGATGCGTCAGAGGCAAGCAAGGAGGAGTCTTCTGAAGCCGGACAGGATGCCCAAGATGAGGACCCCTCTTCATCTACAGCGCCAGCCTATGAGGAGAAAGTGGTAATGGCACACTGCTAGATGTTCATTTACAGTTTTAATATGTAATTATCCAGTTGTAAGCGTAATTTGTTGCTCACAAAGTTTCACTGCTTTTCTGTGTGTAGGCATCAGACCGGACCAACAGATTTGAGTACCTACTGAAGCAGACAGAGGTGTTTGCCCATTTCATTCAACCTGCGGCCCAGAAGACCCCCACCTCCCCGCTCAAGATGAAGCCAGGACGCCCTCGTGTCAAGAAGGACGAGAAACAGAATCTCCTCTCGGTCGGAGAGTGAGTATACAACACAACACGCAGAACAACTTGACCTGATGATTCGTCAGTCTTCCGTGGGAGTACATTGGGTGTACGTGTGGGGCATTTGATATGCTGTCTCTGATGAATTGCGGGTACCCCTTTCTCTCTTTGACAGTAACCGTCATCGTCGCACAGAACAGGAAGAGGATGAAGAGCTGCTGAGCGAAAGCAGCAAGACCACCAACGTCTGCACCCGCTTTGACGAATCTCCCTCCTGTAAGCAGTCACATGGCTTTACTCATTAGAGCGACAATATATAACTTCTTGGGCGACCCAACCAAATTCCCATAGAAATGCGTGTTATAGATATGTCGTTCTCATTGAAAGCAAGTCTAAGATGCGGTAGATCTGTGCTAGGTACTCATTTTCTATGCTATCCATGGTTAAGTTTGCATCCTTTTACTTTCGGTTTTGTACACCAGCTTCAAACAGCTGAAAATACTAAATGTTATGGAAAGTACATATCACAGCGGTTTAGATGGTACAAAGATTCTCTACACTAAACTTGCTTGTTTTGTCACAAACTGAAATTAGGTGATCTATTACAATTTTAGCATCTATGAAATTGCTTCTGCATAGTGCATCTTTTATGTAGCAAAGTCCTGACCGGGACTACTGTAGTCCATATTTGAATGGTAAGTATGTCAAACTTGTGCAATACTGAGTATGTTGTGCTGTATCTATCTCCCAACAGTTGTAAAAGGGGGTACAATGAGAGACTACCAGGTCCGTGGTCTGAACTGGCTCATCTCTCTGTACGAGAACGGAATCAACGGGATCCTTGCTGATGAAATGGTAGGTTCTCATTTCAAAATAATGTGAAAAATATTACCTTTTTGGTAGTCTGGTAGTTCTACATGCATATCTCTTGATCACTGTGTGCGTGCGTGTGTGAGACTCATGAAGATTACTCCTGGACTACAGCAGTAACAGCATCCAAAGACCCATTCATGCTAAAAAGAAATCGCTTATATATATATATATATATCACACACACACACTCTTACCTTGCTTGTTGTCCTTCAGGGTTTGGGTAAGACCCTGCAGACCATCTCTCTGCTGGGGTACATGAAGCACTACAGGAGCATCCCCGGGCCCCACATGGTGCTGGTGCCCAAGTCCACCCTGTACAACTGGATGAACGAGTTCAAACGTTGGGTCCCCTCCCTCAAAGCAGTCTGCCTCATCGGAGACCGAGAGCAGAGGGTGAGCTATGAGCAGCAGCAGCAGACCACATGAATTATCTGATGTAAAATGAACAGGACATGTTGATTGCTGTAGCTCAACTGGAAAGCATTGGTTGGTGACTGTGGGACAGTGTTGAGGCTTATGTGTTTTCCAATGTTCCATATGGGAAGAAATGTTGTCATGGAAATAGTCAGTTCATCTCTATCTCCTTCTGCAACTGAAAGCGTAACACATAGATTTCCTGCAACATAAGACGTCTAATGGATATTCTGCATAATGCAATCCAATGCAAGTTAGTCATTTTTCAGTAACTTGTACTACAGCAGTTGCAGCGCGTTAGACTGGTGATGTTGCTGATAACTCTGTATCTTCACCCTCTTTTTCCCCAGAATGCCCTGATCAGAGATGTGCTGCTGCCAGGGGAGTGGGATGTGTGTGTCACCTCTTACGAGATGCTCATCATAGAGAAGGCCGTGTTCAAGAAGTTTAACTGGAGGTACCTGGTCATCGACGAGGCCCACAGGATCAAGAACGAGAAGTCAAAGGTTAGGGAGCTTCTAAAGTTGACACACACACACACACACTGTATACATATTTGATTAAATGTAAATATGTGATTTCAAATGTGTATATACACTAACGAAACGTCAATGGGCTCAACTCACAAAAGACCCTTAGATGGTTTGTCTGACCCGTGTATGTTTGCGCTGTAGCTGTCAGAGATAGTGCGTGAATTCAAGACCACCAACCGTCTGCTGCTAACCGGCACCCCGCTGCAGAACAACCTCCACGAGCTCTGGGCCCTGCTCAACTTCCTGCTGCCAGACGTCTTCAACTCCTCAGAGGTAAGAGGCAGATAAAACAGGATGAACTTTAATGTACCCGGGGGGAACAAATTGTTGAACACACAGGCAATTTCCCTCCATTAATACTACAGTTTAGAAATAACGCTTAGTAACACTTAGTGAAAATAACAATATCCTCTATTTTTCGCTTATTTAAAGGGCCCCAAAAATATGGATTGATTTAACTTTTTGTTTTTCTCTCAAAGGACTTTGACTCATGGTTTGACACCAACAACTGCCTGGGGGATCAGAAGTTGGTGGAACGTCTTCACACTGTGAGTATCTGAAACACTTCCTTACATTTCACTGTACTGTATGAATGTGTACTGTGTATATATGAATAGTGAGTAAATAGTATTGCCGTCTCTTGGTGCCTTGACAATGTATTACTTTCAATTTTAATGTAGTAACATCTTATGTTGTTCTTGGCTAGAACTGTTTTTTTGTGGATCCAGGAAGAGTAGCTGCTGCATGTTCAACAGCTAATGGGGATCCTAATGAACTAAACATGTATCCATGTAGGTTTAGTGTTATGGGGCCTTACCTTTCATTGGTTGTTCTCTCTCTGTGTACGTGTGTGTAGGTACTGCGTCCTTTCCTGCTGCGTCGTATCAAGAATGAGGTGGAGAAGTCTCTGCTGCCTAAGAAAGAGATCAAGATGTACGTAGGGCTGAGTAAGATGCAGAGAGAATGGTAAGTAGCCCACACACAGTCAACGTATGCCCTTTCCCTGCCAAATAAATTCTTCAGCCCCGTGCACTATAAGGTGTATTTGAAAACAGTGTCCCGTCTCTCCTCAGGTACACCAAGATCCTGATGAAGGACATAGACATCCTGAACTCTGCAGGGAAGATGGACAAGATGCGCCTGCTCAACGTCTTGATGCAGCTGAGGAAGTGCTGCAACCACCCGTACCTGTTTGACGGGGCCGAGCCCGGCCCGCCTTACACCACCGACCTGCACCTGGCCGTCAACAGCGGCAAGATGGCCGTCCTTGACAAGCTGCTGCCCAAGATGAAGGCTCAGGGTGGGTGGACGAAAGGCTCCCCTCTAAGACCAGTTACAAAATTGGTGTTTTTATGGCCTGTTTGATGGCCCTGTGGCCCTTTCAACTTTAAAGTTGATATGGAGACGGTGTTGTGTAAAGGCTATTTCAGACTTTTTGTTATTCAAACTACTATGTTAAAGTTGCAGCAGTGTAGGCATGGTGGATGATTGATTGGCGGCCATTTTGAACTCCTCTCCCAGGCTCCCGTGTGCTGATCTTCAGCCAGATGACCAGGATGCTGGACATCTTGGAGGACTACTGCATGTGGCGCAACTTCGGCTACTGTCGCCTGGACGGACAGACGCCCCACGAAGAGAGACAGGTACGACTATGACTCCCACTCCTGGATCTCATTAACGGCAGTGGCCTATTACCCTGGTCCCAGATCTGTTTGTGCTGCCTTGGTGTGACATTGACCATAGGAGTTGGCAGGGCAGCACACACAGATCTGGGACCAGGCTAATAAATGGCTTGTAAATTCAAACAATTTAACTTGTTGCAGTTTGAACACACTTCATTTCCCATGTTCCTCTAGATCTCCATCAACGCGTACAATGAGGAGAACAGCCCTAAGTTCATCTTCATGTTGAGCACCAGGGCCGGAGGGCTGGGTATTAACCTGGCCACAGCTGACGTGGTCATCCTCTACGACTCAGACTGGAACCCTCAGGTCGACCTACAGGCCATGGTCAGTACCTCTCATTCACCCACGTTCGTGGACTAATTAATCAGTCTTTTATATGACATTTTACTATTACTTTAATTAGAATTTTCCCTACAGATTTAACATGTTCAATTCCCGCTAATATCACAACAAGTGAGCTTACATCTCTCACCAGTAACTTACTTAATTGATCAAGATGCTTCTACCTGATAACTGTTAGACACTTACCTGATTGGTTCATTTAACTTTTCTTCTCAGGACCGAGCTCACAGGATTGGTCAAAAGAAGCAGGTGCGCGTGTTCCGTTTCATCACGGAAAACACAGTAGAGGAGAGGATCGTGGAGCGGGCCGAGATGAAGCTCCAACTGGACTCCATTGTCATCCAGCAAGGTACTGCACCGGTGGCCATTTTGGATCTCCTCTTCCCAGTTTCAAACCTACACTATTGAAGTCAATGCCTTGGTAATGCAACTGGCTGACTTGTCTGTCTACTTTGTCTGTTCTGCAGGAAGGCTAGTGGATCCCAACGCCAACAAGCTGGGGAAGGACGAGATGCTGTCTATCATCCGGCACGGCGCCACGCACGTCTTCGCCTCCAAGGAGAGCGACATCACCGACGATGACATCGACGAGATCCTGGAGCGAGGCGAGAAGAAGGTCAGAATGCAGACGGACAAGGGCCTAGCGCTAGCATTGGGCCTAGCATTAGCATTTATCTGCACTCAGATCATTTATATAATATGTGATAGCATTAGCATTGCTATATGTGGGTTGATATGGCAGTATCTAGAGGCCAAACACATTAGCAATGTGTAGCTAGATGCTAACGCTTTGCTGTGTGTTTGTATCTGACAGACCATGGAGTTGAAGGAGAAGATGAACACCATGGGCGAGAGCTCCCTGAGGAACTTCACCATGGAGTCCGACAACAGTGTGTACACCTTCGAAGGAGAGGACTACAGGGAGAAGAAGAAGGTGGTCACCAACTGGATCGAGCCACCCAAGAGAGAGAGGAAGGCCAACTACGCAGTGGATGCCTACTTCAGAGAGGCCCTGCGTGTCAGCGAGCCCAAAGCACCCAAGGTAAGCCTCGCTACCGCCGGCCTCTGGCTATGTATACGCACGCCACTGGGATAGCTGTGTGGAATGAATCAGATCATCTTTCTCCATGACTAAACTTGCTGTCCTCCTCTTCCAGACCATCTTTCTCCCCGACTAAAACTGCTGTTCTCCTCTTCCAGACCATCTTTCTCCCCGACTAAAACTGCTGTCCTCCTCTTCCAGACCATCTTTCTCCCCGACTAAAACTGCTGTCCTCCTCTTCCAGACCATCTTTCTCCCCGACTAAAACTGCTGTCCTCTTCCAGACCATCTTTCTCCCGACTAAAACTGCTGTTCTCCTCTTCCAGACCATCTTTCTCCCCGACTAAAACTGCTGTTCTCCTCTTCCAGGCTCCTCGTCCACCTAAGCAGCCCAATGTGCAGGACTTCCAGTTCTTCCCCCCAAGGCTGTTTGAACTGCTGGAGAAAGAGATCCTATTCTACAGGAAGACTATCGGCTACAAGGTATATAACATGTACTGTTACTAGTGTAACTGTTGGTACATCAGTGATGGCAGGTGCCACTTAAGATCTAAGGATGGGCTCATAGTAATGGCTGGAATGGTATATATGTGTTTGAGCCGTCCTCTCCTCACCAGCCTCCTCTGTGGTCAATTATGATGCCGTCAGTATGATAATGTTCCACCAGGCGGCGGCCATTTTGCAGTTTCAAACCAACACAGGTGGTTTGGTTTAGAATGGGATGTATCTGTTGAGTGTTTAAGTGTATCTGTGATGTACATTTTCTTTCCAGGTTCCTCGTAACCCAGAACTGCCCAACTCGGCTCAGCACCAGAAGGAGGAGCAGGCCAAGATTGATGAGGCCGAGGGCCTATCAGAGGAGGAGCTGGAGGAGAAGGAGAACCTCCTCTCGCAGGTAATTGGCTGAAACAAGACCTCCAACTTAAACACTCTAGACATTCATCATAGTGCCCTACTCCATGTCATATTTATAGAACTACATATTGTTCAGTTGAGAAATCTTCAATGGCTTCAACTACAAAGTAGAGACAAATGTTAGCATTTGTGGCTAGTGTCGTTACAAACTGTCATCGATCTCTCCACAGGGCTTCACCATCTGGAATAAGCGTGACTTTAACCAGTTCATCAAAGCCAATGAGAAGTGGGGGAGAGACGACATCGAGAACATCGCCAGAGAGGTGGAGGGCAAAACCCCAGAGGAAGTCATGGAATATTCCGGTAAGAAGAACCCCTCTTTTTTTCTTCTTTTTTTTTCTTCAAATTGCGGAAATGTATCTGAATCTACTTCTTATATAGCTAGTGGACATTACTCCCAAGTGTATGACAGAGATCTAGAGTATTATGATCTAAACGTGTGTGTGTGTACACACACAGCTGTGTTCTGGGAGCGCTGCAACGAGCTGCAGGACATTGAGAAGATCATGGCTCAGATCGAGAGGGGAGAGGCCCGCATCCAGAGGAGGATCAGCATCAAGAAAGCACTGGACACAAAGGTAAGCCATTTAAGTGAGGTCATCATTAACAAGAACAACATTGGGGAGCCAAGACCTTTTATTTTGATCAGATGATTGATATAGTTGTGAAAACCTCTGGGCCCTCCCAACCCTTACGAAGGAATGTGTCTGGGCCCCTCCAACCCTTCTGAAGGAATGTGTTTGGGCCCTCCCAACCCTTCTGAAGGAATGTGTCTGGGCCCTCCCAACCCTTACGAAGGAATGTGTCTGGGCCCTCCCAACCCTTACGAAGGAATGTGTCTGGGCACTCCCAACCCTTACGAAGGAATGTGTCTGGGCCCTCCCAACCCTTACGAAGGAATGTGTCTGGGCACTCCCAACCCTTACGAAGGAATGTGTCTGGGCCCCTCCAACCCTTCTGAAGGAATGTGTTTGGGCCCTCCCAACCCTTCTGAAGGAATGTGTCTGGGCCCTCCCAACCCTTACGAAGGAATGTGTCTGGGCCCTCCCAACCCTTCTGAAGGAATGTGTCTGGGCCGCTCCAACCCTTCTGAAGGAATGTGTTTGGGCCCTCCCAACCCTTCTGAAGGAATGTGTCTGGGCCCTCCCAACCCTTACGAAGGAATGTGTCTGGGCCCTCCCAACCCTTACGAAGGAATGTGTCTGGGCCCCTCCAACCCTTCTGAAGGAATGTGTCTGGGCCCTCCCAACCCTTCTGAAGGAATGTGTCTGGGCCCTCCCAACCCTTACGAAGGAATGTGTCTGGGCCCCTCCAACCCTTCTGAAGGAATGTGTTTGGGCCCTCCCAACCCTTCTGAAGGAATGTGTCTGGGCCCTCCCAACCCTTACGAAGGAATGTGTCTGGGCCCTCCCAACCCTTCTGAAGGAATGTGTCTGGGCCCTCCCAACCCTTCTGAAGGAATGTGTCTGGGCCCTCCCAACCCTTCGGAAGGAATGTGTCTGGGCCCTCCCAACCCTTCGGAAGGAATGTGTCTGGGCCCTCCCAATTCTTCTGAAGGAATGTGTCTGGGCCCTCCCAACCCTTCTGAAGGAATGTGTCTGGGCCCTCCCAATTCTTCTGAAGGAATGTGTCTGGGCCCTCCCAACCCTTCTGAAGGAATGTGTCTGGGCCCTCCCAACCCTTCTGAAGGAATGTGTCTGGGCACTCCCAACACTTCTGAAGGAATGTGTCTGGGCCCTCCCAACCCTTCTGAAGGAATGTGTCTGGGCACTCCCAACCCTTCTGAAGGAATGTGTCTGGGCACTCCCAACCCTTCTGAAGGAATGTGTCTGGGCACTCCCAACCCTTCTGAAGGAATGTGTCTGGGCCCTCCCAACCCTTCTGAAGGAATGTGTCTGGGCCCTCCCAACCCTTCTGAAGGAATGTGTCTGGGCCCTCCCAACCCTTCTGAAGGAATGTGTCTGGGCCCTCCCAACCCTTCTGAAGGAATGTGTCTGGGCCCTCCCAACCCTTCTGAAGGAATGTGTCTGGGCCCTCCCAACCCTTCTGAAGGAATGTGTCTGGGCCCTCCCAACCCTTCTGAAGGAATGTGTCTGGGCCCTCCCAACCCTTCTGAAGGAATGTGTCTGGGCCCTCCCAACCCTTCTGAAGGAATGTGTCTGGGCCCTCCCAACCCTTCTGAAGGAATGTGTCTGGGCCCTCCCAACCCTTACGAAGGAATGTGTCTGGAGCTGGTGTCTGGAGCTGGTGTCTGATCATGTCTACCAGAGGCTTACCATACACCCTGAAGGACATCTTTTCTCTCCCTCGTTGTAGATTGGTCGCTACAAGGCGCCGTTCCACCAGTTGAGGATCTCGTACGGCACCAACAAGGGGAAGAACTACACGGAGGAGGAGGACCGCTTCCTCATTTGCATGCTGCACAAGTTGGGCTTCGAAAAGGAGTCGGTCTATGACGAGCTGCGCCAGTGCATCCGCAACTCGCCCCAGTTTCGCTTCGACTGGTTCCTCAAGTCCAGGACCGCCATGGTGAGTGGAGTGGCCCCGGGCCGACAGTGGAATTAAGTACAACTTTGTTGTAGAATCAATAGAGTACAACCTGTAGATGGAGATGTGTCTTTACTTCTTCAGTAACATGATAACCATTCATTCAAAACATTACACATTTCAAGAGTTGTGGTTGTATACTTGTGTGTGTAGGAGCTCCAGAGGCGATGCAACACCCTGATCACCCTGATTGAACGAGAGAACATGGAGCTGGAGGAGAGGGAGAAGGCGGAGAAGAAGAAGAAAGGACCACGGAGTCAGTCTTCTGTAAGATCACAACGCTTCACTTCCTGCCCATCACTGAATTCTCTGGTCATGCAGTCCTCTATCTCTGTGCATTGTGCAGGAAGACACACACGGCACTAACAATATCACACAATGTTATTTTCCACTATATAGTCTTGTCTAAACCAATATTCCATTGTAAGCAGACGTTATTGTATGAAGTGACGATTTTTATGATCATTTGAGCTGACACTCCGTTTCTGTCTTCCTCTTCATCCCACACTTCCTCAGGCTCAGAAGCGTAAGGGAGAAGGGACCCCAGACCCGCGAGGAGGCCGCAGGAAAAAGCTAAAGCTGTGAGGCGGTGGTGGTCAGAATGAGGGCAGCGGCAGACAGCAGTATAGTAGTCGTAGCGTCTGTTTGTTTTGTACGGGTTACCGTGGTGATACATGATGATGATTTACTGTATAAAACCCAAGAGGACTGAACTTTTCTTCACTATACCGTGTCGTTCTATCTAGAAGATTCCAGGAGGGAACCTATGTTCTTAGTGTCAATTTAAGGCAGCCCCCCGCACCTCTGATTCAGAGGGGTTGGGTTAAATGCGGAAGACACATTTCAGTTATACAACTGACTAGGTATCTCCCTTTCCCTATTGTATTCCTTCTATTCACAGGCCTGCTAGTAGGGACTAACTGACATACTGCAGCTGTGCTGATTTAGTTGAATTTTCTTTTTGTTGTTTTAGTTTTCTACCCTTTTTTACTAGTTTGTGAGGTGACGAGAGATTAATTTATGCCTGTTGGTTATGTTATCACATTCCATTGATTATACCGATACCTGTATGTACCGATACCTGTATGTACCGATACCTGTATGTACCCGATACCTGTATGTACCGATACCTGTATCTATCCCCCCTCCCAGTCTGTTATGCTACCGACCTACATTGTCGAAAATGTATTTTTGGAACGTGTCACTAATAAATTTCCCCTTTTTTAAATAAGTCTATTCTTATGCAAAAAAATATATACTTCTGTTGAATATTTGTGCAAAGCTTTTCACACAAAGAGCAGTGGACGTTCACAAGCAGTCTGAGTGAAGACTAGGACCAAAAATCATTCAGAAAAGTACATTTGTATTTGGCAGTTAAAGTTGGAGGACATCAAACAATTGATTGAAATTATCACAAAATTGATAAGTCACCAATTTGATCTAAATTGGTCGGAGACACATTTCTATACCTTAACTAGTTGGCACCTATTAACTTATACTGTCACTTGCATAAGATCGAGATAGTCACATTCTTCAGTTGAGAAACTGCATCAAATGTGGGGTTAACATATTCTTCAAGTTGCACCAGGGTATGATAATTGATACCTTTCTTGTTTGCATTGTCCTGTGTTGACTTTGAACATCCTATACATGCAGGTATGTACACAGACTTATAAGAGTTAATAATATGCACATACTATTAACACACTTTTTTTTTTTACCGCACCTGAAACAAAAATGTATAAAAACATTCTGAATGAATAGTTTACGCACTTGAATGACTAAAATGGACAACGTCACAATCCCATTGAATAGCACCATGTCTGTGCTCTGCTGCAGTGGGCTCACCTGCTGACTACAGAGGGCTTTGTAAAGCATAGCAGTGCATCAATCAATATTAGAAAATACACACATTTACCACGTTTGATACAGCCAGCCTCGACCGGACCGACAACCCAACATTCAACCCACTTGGCTCTCTAACTCAAAAAAACAAATATTAGTTGACACGGATTGAACAACCGACAACAAAAATACCATGAAATGCTAGTTCTCTTAAGAAAAACAGGACAGAATAGTCTCAAAGCTGCTCTGCACTATCAAGGGGGACATTTAGTTGCTTTTACCTTCTGGAGATGCCATTACTGTTTTAGGATTTAATTGGGATGTTCAGCAATGGCAGTTAGCATAGTTGGAAGGGGTATTCTCCACAACATCAGCCCTTGGGGACACCTAATATTTGACACATGAACTAAAGCACACCTGAATGGACTTCTGTCAATTGGGTTGTTGAGGGGGACTAAAACCCATGTTGTACCACAGGAAAAGGGGTGAAAACACTTCATTGAGGGTTCATGGATCCTCACATGACTTTCTCTCCAGGCTTGGCCAGCCATGCATGCATTTATACTATGGTTACAACACACATCAACTGACATCAACTGTCCCACGAACTGGCTGTGCTGTCTTCAGTGCTAGCAGAAGGCAGGGTTAGCCCTGTTTTAGGGCTCTATTCAATCCGTATTGCTGAAGTTCAAGTGTTACAGCGCAATTGAAATGGAAAGCCAGTGTTCCCGAGTTAGCGGAGACTGTATTCACGGTCGGCTCAATCGGAAATGACTTTTGCATTTTTATCACGCAATCTATAACGCTTCAGCGGTAAGGATTGGATAGAGCCATTAGACGGCACCGCAGTGGTAGAGGGTGGAACCGTTGACAACTGTCAATGTCTTATCAGAAGGCCACAGGGACGGGATGGTGTTGGTAGGAGGGCTGTCTCTAGTCATGAGCCTAGACCTCAGAGCTGTCCAAGCTGCTGCTCCCAGTACCCATCATGCCCTCTCTGCTGTTTCCACTCCCTCCGCTGTAGGCCGAGCACGACGAGGTGGAGTAGGGAGGGAACTGGCTCTTCTTCTGGTTCTTCCTCTTGCGCCGCACCAGCAGAATAACCACCATGGCCACCAGGCAGGTGAGAAGGATCAACCCGGCTAGGCCTACCAGCATGGGCAGGGTGGAGGTGTCCACAGGCTCCCTGCCGGAGCTCTCCAGGAGGGGGCGCTCCAGGAAGGGTGAGTCGCGGTCCGACCCAGCCTGGTCACGTCCACCCCATGGCTGGCGCTGGCTCACCACCAGGCGGTCCGTGCGGTCCAGAGCGATGTGCTGGATGTTAGTTCCCCGATTGTTGTCGGTGCCGATGTCCTGGGCCAGGTCCGGAACGGGGGCGGCACGACGGTAGCGACCCAGGGAGGAGGTGTGGAGGTCGGGCTGAGGGTCGGCCACGGACGACAGGCTGTGGTGGTACTCCAGGCTGCGCTTGCCGATGCCACGGTTGGCGTTGTCTCGGGAGCGGACGGTGTAGATGGTGTGGATGAACCACTCACGACCTGCAGCCACCTGGAACATCCAGACACAGTGGAGCTTGAGGTTAGTGATAAAGACTTTGGCCTATACCTTTCAGTGTGATTTCAAACAAAATGTGTGTGTTTTTTTGTGCAAGTAATCAAACTCAGATTTCAGAAACCATACAGAGACTATTTTCCCATTGGTACCCAGTTTACAGACCAGATGTAAATATTGTGTCGTTCCTGGAAGCTGTTGCCGTGGTGATAACCAAAAGATACCTGGGTTGGGGGTGCGTGCGCGTGTGTGTCAGCTGACCTGGAAGAGAGGCGAGGAGGACAGGGCGAATCCGTCTGAACCAGGCTGTCTGACCAGAGGAAGGCCTCCAGGAGTGTCCAGGGCCAGAGTGGCACCAAACAACACATCTCCAAACGCTGTGGCCTGGGTCTCTGGCTGAGCCTTGTCCTGAGGAGGAAAACACACACACAGGTTAGACCACTGAAATCATTACAGATAGAACCTAACTTAGAAATATTGTTTAGGATGTCTATGGGTTAGAGGTAGCTTAGTGGTTAAGAGCATTTGGGCCAGTAATCAAAAGGTAACTGGTTCGAATACCGTGGCTGACTAGGTGAAAAATCTGTCGACGTGCCCTTGAGCAAGGCACTTAACCACAATAGCTCCTGTAAGTCGCTCTGGATAAGATCGTCTGTGTATTTCAACAGCCTAACACCAGCATGGCTCACGTGTACTGAGATGTCAAGAGCACAAATGGTTGTAGATGGTTGAAGCAAGAAATTACTTGTGAATGAATTAATTAATAAATATAGCAAAACTGACCAAACTGCATTCAAAGTGACCATAACAAAACTCCAGAGGAATCTCTCCCTGACTGGAGGCATCATGTGTTAAGTGATTGCCGTACGCACCAGGATCTTGAATCTGTAGAGCAGTGAAGGTGCGTCGGCCAGGCAGCCATACTCCTTGTTGGTGGGGTTGTACTTGGGGACGTAACCGTCAGCTCCTGTACACAGGAACACCTTCTCTATACTGCAGGAGAAGGAGTCACCCAGGTTCTGGACTGGGTCCACCATCACACGGCCGTAGATAGAGGAGCCTGGAGAGGGGGATGGAGGGAGAGATTAGAGGAGGGTGGTGTCCCATTGCTCTGTGACACTTCAACAAGCACTGAAAGCTTCATTAAATGGTTATTAGACTGTTAAATATGATCTTTACATTCAAACTCAGAAAGCAGTTAGACAGAAAGCTGTGTGAGTTCTATAAGATAAAACAGCTAATAATGTACACTGAGTGGACAAAACATTAGGAACACCTTTCTAATATTGAGTTGCACCCCCTTTTGCCCTCAGAACAGCCTCAATTTGTCAGGTGTATGGACTCTGCAAGGTGTCCAAAGTGTTCCACAGGGATGCTGACCCATGTTCACTCCAGTGCTTCCCACAGCTGTGTCAAGTTGGCTGGAGGTCCTTTTGGTGATGGACCATTCTTGATGCACAAACTATTGAGCGTGAAAAATCCCAGCAGTGTTGCAGTTGTTGACACTCAAACCGGTGCGCCTGGCACCTACTACCATACCCCGTTCAAAGGCACTTCAATCTTTTGTCTTGCCCATTCACCCTCTGAATGGCACATATACACAATCCATGTCTCAATTATCTCAATGCTTAAAAATCCTTCTTTAACCTGTCTCCTCTCCTTCATCTACACTGATTGGAGTGGATTTAACAAGTGACATCTACAGTGGGGCAAAAAAGTATTTAGTCAGCCACCAATTGTGCAAGTTCTCCTACTTTAAAATATGAGAGAGGCCTGTAATTATAGGTACACTTCAACTATGACAGACAAAATGAGAAGAAAAAAATCCAGAAAATCACACTGTAGGATTTTTAATGAATTTATTTGCAAATTATGGTGGAAAATAAGTATTTGGTCAATAACAAAAGTTTATCTCAATACTTTGTTATATACCCTTTGTTGGCAATGACAGAGGTCAAACGTTTTCTGTAAGTCTTCACAAGGTTTTCACACACTGTTGCTGGTATTTTGGCCCATTCCTCCATGCAGATCTCCTCTAGGGACTGTTGCTGGGCAACACGGACTTTCAACTCCCTCCAAAGATTTTTTATGGGGTTGAGATCTGGAGACTGGCTAGGCCACTCCAGGACCTTGAAATGCTTCTTACGAAGCCACTCCTTCGTTGCCCGGGTGGTGTGTTTGGGATCATTGTCATGCTGAAAGACCCAGCCACGTTTCATCTTCAATGCCCTTGCTGATGGAAGGAGGTTTTCACTCAAAATCTCACGATACATGGCCCCATTCATTCTTTCCTTTACACGGATCAGTCGTCCTGGTCCCTTTGCAGAAAAACAGCCCCAAAGCATGATGTTTCCACCCCCATGCTTCACAGTAGGTATGGTGTTCTTTGGATGCAACTCAGCATTCTTTGTCCTCCAAACATGACGAGTTGAGTTTTTACCAAAAAGTTATATTTTGGTTTCATCTGACCATATGACATTCTCCCAATCTTCTTCTGGATCATCAAAATGCTCTCTAGCAAACTTCAGACGGGCCTGGTCATGTACTGGCTTAAGCAGGGGGACACATCTGGCACTACAGGATTTGAGTCCCTGGCGACGTAGTGTGTTACTGATGGTAGGCTTTGTTACTTTGGTCCCAGCTCTCTGCAGGTCATTCACTAGGTCCCCACGTGTGGTTCTGGGATTTTTGCTCACTGTTCTTGTGATCATTTTGACCCCACGGGGTGAGATCTTGCGTGGAGCCCCAGATCGAGGGAGATTATCAGTGGTCTTGTATGTCTTCCATTTCCTAATAATTGCTCCCACAGTTGATTTCTTCAAACCAAGCTGCTTACCTATTGCAGATTCAGTCTTCCCAGCCTGGTGCAGGTCTACAATTTTGTTTCTGGTGTCCTTTGACAGCTCTTTGGTCTTGGCCATATTGGAGTTTGGAGTGTGACTGTTTGAGGTTGTGGACAGGTGCCTTTTATACTGATAACAAGTTCAAACAGGTGCCATTAATACAGGTAAGGAGTGGAGGACAGAGGAGCCTCTTAAAGAAGACGTTACAGGTCTGTGAGAGCCAGAAATGTTGCTTGTTTGTAGGTGACCAAATACTTATTTTCCACCATAATTTGTAAATAAATTAATAAAAAATCCTACAATGTGATTTTCTGGATTTTTTTTCTCATTTTGTCTGTCATAGTTGAAGTGTACCTATGATGAAAATTACAGGCCTCTGTCATCTTCTTAAGTGGGAGAACTTGCACAATTGGTGGCTGACTAAATACTTTTTTGCCCCACTGTATAAGGGATCGTAGCTTTCACCTGGGTTCACCTGTGCAGTCTATGTCATGGAAAGAGCATGTATGTTGACTAGTGGTGTATCTATCTATATGTTGACTAGTGGTGTATCTATCTATATGTTGACTAGTGGTGTATATATCTATATGTTGACTAGTGTTGTATATAATCTATATGTTGACTAGTGGTGTATCTATCTATATGTTGACTAGTGGTGTATCTATCTATATATTGACTAGTGGTTCCTAGAGTGTCCACTAGGGGTCAGTAGTAGTCCAGTACCCTCTGAGAAGGCTGTGTCGGTGCTCTCTCCGAAGCCCATGGATCCGTCTGACAGCCACAGCTCCCTTTTGGACAGCAGGAACATCTGGGTGTTCAGACTGAACTCAGCCGCCACCGGGTCACTCACCTGGGGTGGTCAGAGGGCAAAGGTCAAACACAGGCACCAAGAGAGTTAATAAGATTTAAACGTTTGGTTCAATGTATTTAATCAATAAGTATCTGCTACTATTATTTTTTTAGCCTCATACAACACCAAGACAAATCAGCATTGGTGAATGACAAAGTTTCCTCTTGATTCTAGCGTATTGGGTATGCTAGTCTGCCAGAGACTGTGGGTATGCAGTGGTGGTGGTGACCTGCTGGAAGCGGATGTCCATGTGGAAGGTGAGGGGTTCTCGTGGGTGACACACAGGGGGAATGCTGAACTCCCCATTGGGAGAGGCACTGCAGGGGATCATCTTCACTGTGTACGTGCCAGAGTAGTCCCGCACCTACAGACAACATCATTAAAACAACTTTAAAACACACCAACCATTTAAGGTAGTTACTGCTGGTCTGGTATCCATACTGTACGTGCTGCTAAAGCTAACCCTAGTCTTCTGTCATTACCATCTACCAGTTTGCTTCAGCACAAACACAAAGAATACAAAGTTAAAGGTAGACTCAGCGATATGACGTAGGTACACAAAGTAAACAGCATAGTGGGTCCATTTCCTCAACAACTAAGAGCGCTGTGCTGTTTTGGTCCTGCATCTACCACGCTCTGACAGCGTGAATTAAACCGGTGCACATACGCAGATACTGTGTGTGACAGTGAAGTCTTGTCTCTCGCTCATCGCAATATCTACCGTGCAGCTCGTGGCCACGTCATATCGCTGAGTCTACCTCTAAGACAGACAATGATCAAGATGGCAGCTCACAGCGAAGTCAGAGACGAAGCTCCACTGCTGCATGGGCTGGTTGTAGGTGGGCTCAGTCCTGATCAGGGCCAGGGTAAAGGTCAGGCCAGAGAGGTCAGCACACATCACCATGGACGACAGAGTGGTTCCTGGAAACACACAGTCAATCCTCTCTTTAGTCTCACACATACACTTCTGTTGAGCGTTTCTTTGCTTGATGTGTCTGACAAAGGGCATACATGAACACAACATCTTAAGACCGGCGTTGTACTGTAGACTGTATGTCGCACCTCGTTGTAAGGTTTACACATTTGACGTTGTTGACGGTAGTTTTATTCTTACTGAAAGGGGTAAAGGGTAATGTCATGTTGACATTTGGCAGAACAACCCTTAAGGACGGTTCCATTCTAATAGCAGTACAGGATCTGGGTCACAGTGTAACCCAATAGGAGAGAAAGCTATACAATCACCCTATCGGATGTGTGTGTGTGTGTGTGTGTGTGTGTGTGTGCGTGCGTGCGTGCGTAATACCTGGGTGGGACATGACAAACTGTCCTCTGAAGCGGGCCTCAGTCTTGAAGTTGACCACCAGACGTCCCTCCTCGTTGATCCTCATGCTGGTGGGGTACATGGATCCTATAGGGACACAGTTACATCAAACAAGGGTTATTGTCCACCTCTATCATTCACTGGTAACATAATGCATAAGACATTATTTACATTTTAGTAATTTAGCAGACACTCTTATCCAGAGTGACTTACAGGAGCAATTAGGGGTAAGTGCTTTGCTCAAGGGCACATTGACAGATTTTCACCTCATCAGCTCGGAGATTCTAATCAAATGTGCCTGCAGATTATTAATTATACAGGTATTAACAGAGTAATACTGCAAGTCATCCACCTCACTTTAGTACTTAAAATAGCCAACAGTGGGCCGAACTGGCTGTACCTTGTAGTTCAGCCTCCGGCGGGCTGCCGATTCCGTCCTGCCACAAGATGGCGGTGTCGTACACAAAGGTGAGCTTGAGCTCTGACTGCAGGTCAAAGTGCTGCCATCCTCCCACGGCGACGGGGGAGTGGAAGACGTAGGACACATAGAGAGGCACGCGCAGAGTCACATAGGACTGGACCAGGTTCAGCACCTAGAGGAAGAGCAACACAGAGATACATAGTCAGGGTCACCTTCAACTGTACCTGGATCAGCATATACCACAGTACAAAACAGAAGGATAGGAACACTTCAGAGCATTCAAGCATGAAAGATCACATAGAGGAAATTTAACACAGAGGGAATTTCAAAATGTCTACTTTCAACTTGACAGATTACTGAAAAAACTACGACAGCAGACTTGTCAGTTTGTGTGTGTGTGTGTGTTTTTGCATCAGTGCATATGTGTGTATGTCTCTCTCAGTACCTGTCCATCCGTCCCGATAGAACCTCCACAGGTGGTGAGCAGCTCGGACATGTCGTAGTAACTATTAAACTCCCACAGACAAGCCTCCAGATTCAGGTTCCTGTAGAATCTCAGGCTGTTGGTGGAGCGCATGTCGGCGCTGTACTGGTAGGGCGATGTCTCGCCGATGATCTCAGGGTTCTTGGTGGCGTCGGTGATGAAGCCGTGGCCCGTCTGGATCTCGTTGAAGTCCAGTAGGTTGGAGCAGCGGTGGTTGCCCACGCGCGTGCCGTCCGGAGACAGGGTCAGCTCGAAGTTGGACAGGGGCCGCGTAGAGATGACCGGTAACATGCCTGAGGAGAAGAGGGGTGAGAGAGAGACGGTTTCAATACATCATCAATCCATTGCAACATTTATAAATCTTTTAATGATCTGGTAACTTTTTACCATTGACAACTGATCTTGAATCATTTTTTTCTACCTCAGTCCTATTGTCATCGATCGTTAGCTAAACAATCAAACTGACTCTAGACCAGTAAGTAAGGACATGACAGAGCCTGTTACTCACCGTCCATGTGCGGCATGTTGACAGTGAGTTTGATGAGGTTGGGGAAGTCAGGGTCGTCAGGGCCGGTGTAGCGGATCTTAGCAGAGAAGGGCTCAGCTCCCACCGTGCCAGAGATACGTGGTTGACACAGACCTACACAGACACACAAGACATATTATTGTCGGATAGACAATCATCCTTGAACTCTCCATCGCAAGGCCTACGTAACTCTGTCCTAATAAGGACATATAACAAATGTCATCAACAGTCATGAAGGTTGATGTCACTGAACTCTGAAGTCACCCCCCCCCCCCCTCCCAGTCTCGACTCACCCTCCTCCCTGCTGACCACCATGATGGGACTGGACAGCTCCAGACCAGCATCCCCGTTCGTATTGAACGCCCGGGCAGCACACTGGACTCTCGACCCAGCCTGGAAGTAGATGGAGTCCAGGGTGATGGACTTAGTGTTGGTGAAGAAGGTGTTGGTGTCCACCTCTCTCAGGGGCGAGGTGACCCCGTCCGACCCGCTGGGGGCGCTGACCAGCCAGCGGTACTGGGTCAGGGTGTCGTTGATGCTCTCCGCCGTGCAGATGGAGCCCGTCTTGTCAAAGTCGTGGTATTTGGGGTTGCAGGCCTGCAGGTGAGGGAGGGGCCACAGATACGTGAGATTATGGCATATGTAATAGGACAATACACAGTCATCTTGTAAACCGCGCTTTACGAGGCTATATGCAATGGTATATCGGTAATATGTATTTGAGAATACACGTGTACATTTGTTATGCAGGCGAAAGGGTCTCATGTTTAGGATTTAGTCAGAACTGGAGAAAGCATTTCAATGGGAAACGGATTGATTCACCACTTAAACAACAGGTTTTGAAACTATGAAACACAAAGACCTTCAGTTTGAAGCCTCTGCTTTTTGGACTGGATGAAAGTATTCCTACCTTGTCGCTAGCTTAGCTTTACATGTTTAAACACCTGGATATAAGGTGTGTGTGTCTGTGTGTCTAGGGGGTTGCATTCTGCGTGTGTGTGTGTCTAGGCCCAGTGGCCACCACTCACCGTCACACAGACGATGGGGTAGCCAGTAGAGGGGTGAGGGTTGCCCCTGGCGCGGGCCGTGTCATCGTACATTAGCAGGGATACCACAGTAGGCACAGCCGGGAAGGTGACGTCTGCCACGCTGTCCATCTCCTCGATGTACACAATTGCCTTACTCATCTGATGAACGGGAGAGAGAGATTCAAAACACCATTCCATGGGTATAGTACACATTCTGGTGTTCTACATTGTAAACTTGGACGTTTGAGAAGGTGGAGTCCTCCTTAGAACAGCATATTTGTAATACCAAAGGAGAAAAGTGAGTTAAAGTGAGCGTACACCTCTGGCATTATTTGTGTCAGGTTAGTGGTATGGCATGTCTGGGATGCCATATAGCTGTGTTTGTAGGTCACACTGCTCTGTGGGTTGACTTGAGGGACATTCTCATAGCATGGACTCAACCAGGAAGTATTTTTATAATAGCTGGTGATCTGGGTGCCGGGGCTGCTGACAGTGGCAGCTGCTGCCTGGCTATTTGTGTGTTCAAGTGTGTGTGTGCATGCCCTGAGACCTGCTGAGGGTATTTATATGGTGTGTGTGTGTGTCTCGGTGGGTGATCTAGGTGGGTGTCAGCAGCATACCACCCTGCATCTCACTGCTGGCTTGCCTCTGAAGCTAAGAAGGGTTGGTCCTGGATGGGAGACCAGATTCTGCTGGAAGTGGTGTTGGAGGGCCAGTAGGAGGCACTTTTTCCTCTGGTCTAAAATAAAGAAGATCCCAATGCCCCAGGGCAGTGATTGGGGACATTGCCCTGTGTAGGGTGCCATCTTTGGGATGGGACGTTAAACCGTGTCCTGACTCTCTGTGGTCACTAAAGATCCCATGGCACTTATTGTAAGAGTATGGCTGTTAACCCTGGTGTCCTGGCTAAATTCCCAATCTGGCCCTCATACCATCATGGTCACCTAATCATCCCCAGCTTCCAATTGGCACATTCATCTCACCTGTAACTATTCCCCAGGTCGTTGCTGTAAATGAGAATGTGTTCTCAGTCAACTGACCTGGTAAAATAAGGGTTAAATAAATGCATAAAGTGTGTGTGTGTGTGTGTGTGTGTGTTTGCGCGTGTGTGTGTGTGTTTGCGCGTGTGTGTGTGTGTGTGTGTTTGCGTGTGTGCGTGTTTGCGTGCGTGCGTGTGTGTGTGTGTGTGTGTGTTTGCGTGTGTGTGTGTGTGTTTGCGTGTGTGCGTGTTTGCGTGCGTGCGTGTGTGTGTGCGCACGTGCGTGCGTGCGTGCGTGCGTGTGATCCCATGCCCTCAGTCTTACCTGCATCTCTGCGACCATGTACTCATCAGGTTTCATGTGGACGACGAAGGCTTCTCTCATCTCTCTCTGGCCGTCATACAGGATCTGCACCTCCACAAAGTGTTCTGTCTCGCCCTCCTTGAACTCCACATCTTGAGAGACACACACAAGGTTAAACAAGAGCTTAATAAGGATCTCTATTAAAAATGTATCACATCGTTTTTGGTGTGAATGGGTTATACACGACGATGCCCATCACAGTATGACAACAATGGCTGCATAGGGGCAATCCTACGGTGACAGAAAACAGATTAATGCTGAGAATTTAAAATGTCTGTCAAACAAGAAACATACAGTGCCTTGCGAAAGTATTCGGCCCCCTGAACTTTGCGACCTTTTGCCACATTTCAGGCTTCAAACATAAAGATATAAAACTGTATTTTTTTGTGAAGAATCAGCAACAAGTGGGACACAATCATGAAGTGGAATGACATTTATTGGATATTTCAAACTTTTTTAACAAATCAAAAACTGAAAAATTGGGCGTGCAAAATTATTCAGCCCCCTTAAGTTAATACTTTGTAGCGCCACCTTTTGCTGCGATTACAGCTGTAAGTCGCTTGGGGTATGTCTCTATCAGTTTTGCACATCGAGAGACTGAAATTGTTTCCCATTCCTCCTTGCAAAACAGCTCGAGCTCAGTGAGGTTGGATGGAGAGCATTTGTGAACGGCAGTTTTCAGTTCTTTCCACAGATTCTCGATTGGATTCAGGTCTGGACTTTGACTTGTTCATTCTAACACCTGGATATGTTTATTTTTGAACCATTCCATTGTAGATTTTGCTTTATGTTTTGGATCATTGTCTTGTTGGAAGACAAATCTCCGTCCCAGTCTCAGATCTTTTGCAGACTCCATCAGGTTTTCTTCCAGAATGGTCCTGTATTTGGCTCCATCCATCTTCCCATCAATTTTAATCATCTTCCCTGTCCCTGCTGAAGAAAAGCAGGCCCAAACCATGATGCTGCCACCACCATGTTTGACAGTGGGGATGGTGTGTTCAGAGGGATGAGCTGTGTTGCTTTCACGCCAAACATAACGTTTTGCATTGTTGCCAAAAAGTTCAATTATGGTTTCATCTGACCAGAGCACCTTCTTCCACATGTTTGGTGTGTCTCCCAGGTGGCTTGTGGCAAACTTTAAATGACACTTTTTATGGATATCTTTAAGAAATGGCTTTCTTCTTGCCACTCTTCCATAAAGGCCAGATTTGTGCAATATATGACTGATTGTTGTCCTATGGACAGAGTCTCCCACCTCAGCTGTAGATCTCTGCAGTTCATCCAGAGTGATCATGGGTCTCTTGGCTGCATCTCTGATCAGTCTTCTCCTTGTATGAGCTGAAAGTTTAGAGGGACGGCCAGGTCTTGGTAGATTTGCAGTGGTCTGATACTCCTTCCATTTCAATATTATCGCTTGCACAGTGCTCCTTGGGATGTTTAAAGCTTGGGAAATCTTTTTGTATCCAAATCCGGCTTTAAACTTCTTCACAACAGTATCTCGGACCTGCCTGGTGTGTTCCTTGTTCTTCATGATGCTCTCTGCGCTTTTAACGGACCTCTGAGACTATCACAGTGCAGGTGCATTTATACGGAGACTTGATTACACACAGGTGGATTGTATTTATCATCATTAGTCATTTAGGTCAACATTGGATCATTCAGACATCCTCACTGAACTTCTGGAGAGAGTTTGCTGCACTGAAAGTAAAGGGGCTGAATAATTTTGCACGCCCAATTTTTCAGTTTTTGATTTGTTAAAAAAGTTTGAAATATCCAATAAATGTCGTTCCACTTCATGATTGTGTCCCACTTGTTGTTGATTCTTCACAAAAAAATACAGTTTTATATCTTTAAGTTTGAAGCCTGAAATGTGGCAAAAGGTCGCAAAGTTCAAGGGGGCCGAATACTTTCGCAAGGCACTGTATCATTGCAAAGTTAAACAAACCATGCAACTCTCTGACAATGACTACTTTTAACAATTTACACTGAAAATTTTACAAAAAAACTAATTTACTTGAAGAACAGTGCAGATGCAAAGTTTGGTAACAGAATGACGGTATGTTTCTTCAACTAAATGTGTTTTTGTCAAATGTTCAGTGGACATTATTAAATGTCGTCCTTGTGCATAGAGTCGTACAGTTTATTTGACTTTGCAATCATTGTTTTTTTTCTTTGACATCCATTTTAAAGCGTCAAATCTGAGTCTCAGCATCATTCTGTTACTGTCGTAAGGCCCCTACCCTTCTCTCATATGGTTCTGTTCTAATCCGATACTAGCATCCCACTTAGAATGAAGCAATGTTTTGGACAATCTAAGAAGGATGCTAGAGTGGATAATGGAACATAGACTACAGTTCCTGTATGTGTACTCACCCTCCGACAGCAGGTTGTAGTCCTCTCCGGACGTTAGGGTTAGTTATGTCTGTGTTACATGATTAAATTATATGATAACTTAATGGTAGGACTCACCCTCCGACAGCGGGTTGTAGTCCTCTCCGGAGGTGGCTGACCCGTCCTTGGTGTGGACCCTGACCAGGGAGACCTTGGAGGTGTCTCCTAGCCTCAGGATAGGGATCTTCACCACGGCTGTCTCCCCCTGGATCTGGGGCTCCCGTACACTGTACTTTATCTCACTGAAACGGATGATGGGCTCTGAGGAGAGAGAATCCGGTTAGACTCCAGATACAAAACAGAACAAACTACTGACTCTAACTCTCTAGAGACTGAATCAAATCATTCATTAAACAGAGTGTTTTGGCATTTAATTTGTAATACTTTGTTAGATAGATCGATACAATGTAGCCCGATGTTCGGTGTGGTAGATATCTCTCCGTGTTCCTTGGGTAAAGCTTACTGTCTTTCTCGTCAGTAATGGTGACCACCGCCTCGCTCTGTTCCCCTGTGGAGGCTCCGAAGGGTGACTTGCTCTTGGGCGTTCCCAGGACCAGACGGAACTCCTCGTCCTCCTCGTACAGGTTATCATCCACCAGGTTCACCACACACTCCTTCTCACTCTCCCCTGTGGGACAGACGGACAGGGGGAACACAACGTTAAACACATAGAAATATGAGGATATGGGGGGTTGGCATATAAAAAGACATTGAGAGAGAGAAGGGGTAGAGCTAGGGAAGGAGGGAGAGAGATAGAGGGAGTGAGAGGAAGGGAGAGAGAGAGAGGGGTGAAGAGGGAGAGAAGGAGAGAGGAGGGAGAGAGAGACAGAAACAGAGAGAGAGAGAGACTGGGGTTACCTGGGAAGAAGGTGATGAGTGACCCGTCCGTGTTGGGCCTCTCATCATAATCCATCATGACCTGAGCAGAGCCCTGGCGGGTGTAGCAGCGCACCGTAGACCTGTGACTGATGTCTCCACTACGATACACTACGGCCTTCATCTCCCCGTCCGCCTCATCCACCTTATAGGCAGCATTCTTGAACTGAACCTTGGGCACTGGAATGATAAGTAGATTTGAATTAGGCTCTGAAGAGAACAGAATACTACTTATCAATACTGTGGTTTTCTAGTAGCTCAATATTATTTTCATGGCTTCTGCATAGGGAGCATAGTTTAATTTTCTCATTGCTCACTGACTAAATGTGCCTTAGAAAATCATCTCAAAGCTACTTTTATATGGATAACAAAACACAAACAATTCATACAAGGAGAAAAGCTAAAAAGCAGTGGTTATGTTAACGCTAAAACATTGGTTATGTTAACTCTAAAACAGTGTTTAACGCTAAAACAGTGGTTAACGCTAAAACAGTGGTTATGTTAACGCTAAAACAGTGGTTATGTTAACGCCAAAACAGTGGTTATGTTAGCGCTAAAACAGTGGTTATGTTAGAGCTAAAACAGTGGTTATGCTAACACTAAAACAGTGGTTATGTTAACGCTAAAACAGTGGTTATGTTAGAGCTAAAACAGTGGTTAACACTAAAACAGTGGTTATGTTAGCGCTAAAACAGTGGTTATGTTAACGCCAAAAAACAGTGGTTATGTTAACGCTAAAACAGTGGTTATGTTAACGCTAAAACAGTGGTTATGTTAACGCTAAAACAGTGGTTATGTTCGAGCTAAAACAGTGGTTATGCTAACACTAAAACAGTGGTTATGTTAACGCTAAAACAGTGGTTATGTTAACGCTAAAACAGTGGTTATGCTAACACTAAAACAGTGGTTATGCTAGAGCTAAAACAGTGGTTAACACTAAAACAGTGGTTATGTTAGCGCTAAAACAGTGGTTAACACTAAAACAGTGGTTAACACTAAAACAGTGGTTATGTTAATGCTAAAACAGTGGTTAACACTAAAACAGTGTGTGAAAAAATGTGTGTGTCTGTATAATTCATAGTCAGTGACAGTATCATTAATAGTGATGGTGGGGGCTATATATGTACATGTGTGGGGATGTGTTACAGAGTGTGTATAACTCACGGTCAGTAACAGTATCATTAATAGTGATGGTGGTCTTGCTGGGCTCTCCCAGCACAGCGTTCATGGGCATCCTCAGCACCAGGTCAAAGGTTTCCGGCCCCTCCAGCTCCGGCTGACCCAGGTCATCCAGGATGGTCACTCTGAATGTCTGCATGGTCACCCCGGGGGCAAAGTCCAGGTTACGGCTGATGCCCACGTAGTCCAGGCCGGCTGGCAGGGGGACACGGGGAACATATAAATAGTACATTACACATGTATCTTTATGGAGAGAGAGCCAGTAAGGGCATTGGAATACTACTATAACAGAGAAAGAGATGACACCGGAATGTTTGAGAAATATTAGGTACGATTGGGAATTCTGTGTAATTACACTGATTGAGAGATTGTGAATAATGTGAAAACAGAGATTGAGGGACTCCAGGGGAATTGTAAATACTGTGACACATACAGTGGCTTGCGAAAGAATTCACCCCCTTGCCATTTTCCTATTTTGTTGCCTTACAACCTAGAATTAAAATATTTTTTTTGGGGGGGGGGGGTTGTATCATTTGATTAACACAACATGCCTACCACTTTGAAGATACAAAATATTTTTTATTATGAAACAAACAAGAAGTATGCTTAGGGTCATTGCCCTGCTGGAAGGTGAACCTCCGTCCCAGTCTCAAATCTCTGGAAGACTGAAACAGGTTTCCCTCAAGAATTTCCCTGTATTTAGCGCCATCCATCATTCCTTCAATTTTGACCAGTTTCCCAGTCCCTGTCGATGAAAAACATTCCCAAAGCATGATGCTGCCACCACCATGCTTCACTGTGGGGATCGTGTTCTCTGGGTTATGAGAGGTGTTGGGTTTGCGCTAGACATAGCGTTTTCCTTGATGGCCAAAAAGTGAAATTCTATTCTCATCTGACCAGAGTACCTTCTTCCATATGTTTGGGGAGTCTCCCACATGCCTTTTGGCAAACACCAAACGTGTTTGCTTATTTCTTTCTTTAAGCAATGGCTTTTTTCTGGCCACTCTTTGTAAAGCCCAGCTCTGTGGAGTGTACGGCTTGAAGTGGACAGATACTCCAATCTCCGCTGTGGAGCTTTGCAGCTCCTTCAGGGTATCTTTGGTCTCTTTGTTGCCTCTCTGATTAGGGCCCTCTCTTGGCAGGTTTGTTGTAGTGCCATATTCTTTCCATTTTTGAATAATGGATTTAATGGTGCTCCGTGGATGTTCAAAGTTTCAGATTTTTTTTTATAACCCAACCCTGATCTGTACTTCTCCACAACTTTATCCCTGACCTGTTTGGATAGCTCCTTGGTCTTAATGGTGACGCTTGCTTGGTGGTGCTACAGACTCTGGGGCCTGCAACACCACTAAGAACAGGTGCATATATACTGAGATCATGTGACACTTAGATTGTACACAGGTGGACTTTATTTAACTAATTGTGTGACTTCTGAAGGTAATTGGTTGCACCAGATCTTCTTCAGGGGCTTCGTAGCAAAGGGGGTGAATATATATGTACGCACCACTTTTCCTTTTTATATATATGTATTCTTTGAAACAAGTTATTTTTTTCATTTCATTTCACCAATTTGGACTATTTTGTGTATGTCCATTACATTACATTTAAATTACAGGTTGTAATGCAACAAAATAGGAAAAACGCTAGGGGGGATGAATACTTTTGCAAGGCACTGTATTCTGGAAACGCTACACCACAAAGAGGAAAGGAATAATAGATCTAACATTCACGTTCTTCTTCTGACCTTCAGCAGAGACGGGGTCACTCTTCCTGGAGCGGACGGTCACTGTGGCCGTCTTGGAGAGGTCAGTGCCAGTCCTCCAGACCCTGACCTCCACATAGCCTGAACTCTCATCCACAATGTAATCTAGTTCTCCGAAATACAGAGAGGGCTCTGTGTGTTAGAGGGAGAAAGAGAGATATGGGGGAGGGTGGGGAGAGAGAGAGAGAGGTCAGGTCAGTATATTATCATCTACATCTTACAGATATGAACATTAAGTTACAAACATGTGGTTTTGATTAAGGATGTCTTTGGGGAAGAAGCTGTCATGGGATAATCCACATTTCTGGTCTGAACTCGGCTTGTCAGATACAGTTGGTACGGCTGACGGGGTCATCCCCCTCTTTCCAGGAAGAGACCTGTCACCCCACTCATCCCTTCATCATCCTCCCCTCATCGAGGCCAGACAGTGTCGTCTGAACTCAGTGCCAGAGGTCTACAGTGCACACCTGAAAAGCCAGGTAGAAATGGGGGATAAGTGAAAGGGGGATGAGTTGGGGGGAGAAGAGGGATGGGATGTCCACCTTGTCTGATGACAGTAGCACTGATAAGAGGGAGGAGACGGGGGAGGCAGCACAGACAGGAGGATCTCTCTACCTCTCCCTCTCTGAGTAATAGACTAGAGGGAAGAAATGCATATCTTTGGAACACACAGCGGATTAATCTCTCTACACCCCTCTATAACAGCCAGACTGATCATCAGTGACAAGCTATCGCTGTCTACTGTCCACCCCTCTATAACAGCCAGACTCATCATCAGTGACAAGCTACCGCTGTCTACTGTACACCCCTCTATAACAGCCAGACTGATCATCACTGACAAGCTACCGCTGTCTACTGTACACCCCTCTATAACAGCCAGACTGATCCTCACTGACAAGCTACTACTGTCTACTGTCCACCCCTCTATAACAGCCAGACTCATCATCACTGACAAGCTACTGCTGTCTACTGTACATCCACTAATGAGGTTGATCTATAATTGAGCTTTCTGCCACTTCTATAAGGGGCAGATACAATATTGTGACACTCGTGATTATTTAGTCTATAGCTGGATAAAATAGTAAAAGTAAGACATGGAGAATAGGAAGTATGTACACATTTAACTGACTGTTAGGTGAAGAGGATTTTAAGAGGTGGTCGAGATGTACTGCCGCAGACAGACAACCACCGCTGACCCGCTAAAACTTGGCTTACTCTCAATGCCTCTCAATCACCAGAGATACTGTTAAAGGGGTGGCTGGTTAGGGGGAAGGAGGAATGAAGGAGAAATGGCAATCCCTAAAGGATCACTGAGAAGGAAGAGCCAGACTAATAACAATGAAGCCTAATGCTGGCCGGGGTCCCAACCACAGGTTTGCTCAGCCAGGGAGATGGGTTTGCACGCACGCACGCACACACGCACACGGACACACACACGCACGCACGCACGCACGCACGCACGCACACACACACACACACACACACACACACACACACACACAGTGTTGTCACTTTAGATATCAGGACCCACCAAGAAGTTTGTGGCACAATGGAGGAATGGATCTTTACATTGAGAAGACATCTCCTCTTGTCGCCTGGAGATCATGTCTGGGAATGCACGCTGATTACTTAGACATAACGTTTCCATTGTACTCCAAATTACAGGGTGGGGAGTGTAGCCCAGACTGTGAGTGTGTCTGTCATTAGAACAAACCAGTTAGTCAAATGAATGAGCTCTGAAGGGTGGGAGAGAGGAAGGAGAGGACGAGGAGGAGGAGAGAAGTGCAAGATGAGAAGAAGAGGAATGGCTCAGAGAGACAACTAAAGAGAGATAAATTACTCATTCAGTCAGAGTGGATGGGGAGGACTGGAGTGGCCTCAGATTCAGAAAGTAAATCACTTGAACACTAAGGGGCAGTTTCCCAGACACAGATTAAACGCTGATTTTCATGATTTTTCTGTGTTTTCTATATATTTCCACACTTTGAGTTTGGAATAATACTGTGAAATAGCTGTTAGTGTAAGAGCTGTTTGAAAAGGCCGCCTGAAATTTCAGCCTGTTTTGGTGGGATGGAGTTTTGGCCTTTCATGGTGACATCACCATGTGGTAATAAGAAAGAGATTTCTAAACCTCTCTAGCAGTAATGGCTCATTTTCAGTTTTCCCCTTCCCACTCAGACCACTCCCAGACATCCCTAGAAAAGTTCTTGCTTGAGAAATGACCCTTTGCTAAGAAGCTATTTTTGTGTATTTTTGTCCATTTTAATTTAAAACAATCACGGTGAGGTAATTCATTCTTTCCCAGTAATGATTTGATATTGAGATAAAAATGGCTGCATTGGACCTTTAAGACTGGTCCTGGATTAACAATCATTATCAATGGAAAATCTCAGTTGAACGTGCTTCTTGGTTTACCTGTGTCCAAGAAACAAACACATCTCCTTTTTCTCATCTAAAGCCTACAGCTGATATTTGACATACATGAAAACGAAAAGAGGAAACATTTATGTCGATATGATTTATGTTGCACTTTCTTTTTTTCTTCTTTTTTTAAAAAACTTCCAGAGCATCCTTGAAGTTGTAAACAAACCATCACCCCCATCTCAGATAACAGCTACACAATGAAAACTAAAATGGAGGCTGAACGCCATCAAACAGGAGCCGGAGGAAAAACATGCCTGTCATTTGACATTCCTCTCCCACAAATCCCTGTTTCCCCACCTGCCTCTTGGCCCCTGCAACACAAATGGAAGCCCTCTGTTTTCCCCCAGCTCCACTGAGTGGTGGAGTTGGAGGAGTGTCTCAGAACAAAACCCGTTCAGAGAGCTGTTTTATGTGTCATGACAGAGGGTTGTCCAGTGTAGTTAAGACTGGAGTTTCTATTAGATTCTATTTTCTCTCTTCCCAGTTCTACCACCTGTTACTAGAAGTATAGGATTGTAGAACAGATGGAGTGTGTAGTCAGGGGTAGAGCGAGAGGAGGGAGCAGGGAGGAGGGGAAGGACAGGGCAAAGAGAGGGGAGTCAAGACAAACATGTGGGGAGAGGTGCTTTTGTCTTGGGTTGAGTGTGTTTGTGTGCCACTGTCTGTCTGTGTGTGGCTTTGGGGAATGGTGCCATCCATGAGTGGACCTGAAGTGGAATAGATTACACATAGAGACCAGTGGTTACAGTAAAGAAGGGCATCACCCGGGCTGGAGGATCCCCAGCACCCGGCCTCTGAGTTATGGTGTTGATGATGGCTGGAGGATCCCCAGCACCCGGCCTCTGAGTTATGGTGTTGATGATGGCTGGAGGATCCCCAGCACCCGGCCTCTGAGTTATGGTGTTGACAATGGCTGGAAGATCCTCAGCACCCGGCCTCTGAGTTATGGTTTTGATGATGGCTGGAGGATCCCCAGCACCCGGCCTCTGAGTTATGGTGTTGATGATGGCTGGAGGATCCCCAGCACCCGGCCTCTGAGTTATGGTGTTGATGGTAACACTCTCACCAAAGAGGCTTCACTAGGCTTTGTACAGTCCTACAGTCTACATGCTCTCACAAGCCCTACTGTAGTTCCTATGTGGCACAGTTGTTTTTTGTTGTTGATAAACCAACTTCTAACCACATCTTTCCTGCCTCTCCTCTCTCCTTTCATCTACTGTTTGGCACCAGCTCTCTCTCTCTTTCAGTCTCCTGTCTTTCCTCTTTACCTTAGTGCTTTTGGCATGGCTGCATCAATTGTTCCTTTATTCTACCTCACTAACAGGAGAACAAAGAGTGAGGCAAATTAATGCTATTGATACGTGTCTATCGTCAGTGAAAAGTAATGCTATTGATACGTGTCTATCGTCAGTGAAAAGTAATGACCCTGTTATCAGTTCAATAGTGTTGCACGACTCTATGTGTTTTCAGCGACTGTGTTGAATATTAGACAACTGCTGGGAGATCAAATGATCATAAATCAATGTGGATGAAAGGGCTTGGTTGCTAAGGCATCACAGGTGCACACTGACACACAACACACAGCACAGGCAGAGACTGACACACAAAAACCCAGAGACAAAGACACACACACACACACACACACACACACACACACACACACACACACACACACACACACACACACACACACACACACACACACACACACACACACACACACACCTGTACACTTGTAAATTGTAACTGGGCACATCAAAGTGTCTCGGGCAACAGTTAAGCCCTCTTAACAAACATAGAGGGAGTCGTATCATTATTATTGGCCCATAGGAAGTCCCAGGAAGTCATATCATTTGGAGTTGCCAATAGGAAGTCCCAGGAAATCATAGAGAAAAGCTGAGAGGAACAGGGTTCATAAAGGGTTATTCTGCTGTCCCCATAGGATAAACCTTTTTGGTTCTAGGTAGAACCCGCTGTGGAAGGGTTCTACATGGAACCCAAAAGAGTTCTACCCGGAACCAAACTTTTTTATTAAAGGGTTATCCTATGGGGACAGCCGAAGAACCCTTTTAGGTTATAGATCACACTTTTTAAAAAAGATTGTAGCCTTGTTCACTGAACCCAAGAGACTGGAGGGTCGAATAGGAAGTAATTCTGATACTGGTAGAGTTTCCTTTATTGTCAATATAGTAAAGGGTCAGGAATCATTGAGTCTGTTGCCATTGACAAGTAGCATTCAAGTTGACTTGAACCTGTGTGTTGAACTATTTGAACTAGGGTTTCAAGTTTCAAATAGGGTTTAATGACAATTGACTGACCTCTGTATTCAACAGGTGACTATAGATGCCACCACCTACCATACGCCCAACAACCCCACTCACCATCGTCGCTGTCGGCCAGGATGGTGACCTTCGCACTGGGGAAGGTGGCTCCCACCTGGCCACCCATGGGCATGCTGAGGGTCACGTTGAAGCTCTCTTCCTCCTCGTAGAGCGAATCGTCGATGATGATGATGCGGCAGGGCTTCTCCCTCTGGTCCTTGTCGAAGCGGAGCACGCTGGTGTGGTCCTCGGGACGCGTGATGTAGTCACTGTAGGAGAGGACCGTGCTGGGGATGGTGCCCGTTGCACTGGCTGTTGGGAAAAGGAGTTCAGGGGTCAATGGTTAAGGGTCAATAGAAGAATGACAGGCAGTTGTGGGGAAAGGAGAGTAGTTTTATGTTACAATATATCTACAGTGCATTCGGAAAGCATTCAGACCCCTTGACTTTTTCAGAATGTTGTTACATTACAGCCTTATTCTAAAATGTATTAAATTGTTTTTTCCCCCTCAACAATCTAAACACAATACACCAAAATGACAAAGCAAAAACTGAAATATCACATTTACATAAGTTTTCTTACCCTTTACTCAGTACTTTGTTGAAGCACCTTTGGCAGCCATTACTGCCTCGAGTCTTCTTGGGTATGACGCTTGGCACACCTATATTTAGGGAGTTTGTCCCATTCTTCTCTGCAGATCCTCTCAAGCTCTGTCTGGTTGGATGGGGAGTGTCGCTGCACAGCTATTTTCAGATCTCTCCAGAGATGTTCGATCGGGTTCAAGTCCGGGCTCTGGCTGGGCCACTCAAGGACATTCAGAGACTTGTCCCAAAGCCACTCCTGCGGTGTCTTGGCTGTGTGCTTAGGGTCGTTGTCTTGTTGGAAGGTGAACCTTTGCCCCAGTCTGAGGTCCGGAGTGCTCTGTACTTTGCTCCGTTCATCTTTCTCTCGATCCTGACTAATCTCCCAGTCCCTGCCGCTGGAAAACATCCCCACAGCATGATGCTGCCACCACCATGCTTCACCGTAGGGATGGTGCCAGGTTTCTTCCAGACGTGACGCTTGGCATTCAGGTCAAAGAGTTCAATTTTGATTTCATCAGACCAGAGAATCTTGTTTCTCATGGTCTTAGAGTCCTTTAGGTGCCTTTTGCCCAACTCCAAGCGGCTGTCATGTGCCTTTTACTGAGGAGTGGCTTCCGTCTGGCCACTCTACCATAAAGGCCTGATTGGTGGAGTGCTGCAGAGGTGGTTGTCCTTCTGGAACTCTGAAGCTCTTTCAGAGTGACCATCGGGTTCTTGGTCACCACCCTGACCAAGGCCCTTCTCCCCAGATTGCTCAGTCTTGGTGGTTCCAAACTTCTTCTATTTAAGAATGATGGAGGCCACTGTGTTCTTGGGTACCCTTCCCCAGCTCTGTGCTTCGACACAATCCTGTCCTGGAGCTCTACTGAAAGTTCCTTCGACCTCATGGCTTGGTTTTTGATTTGACATGCACTGTCTACTGTGGGAACTTATATAGACAGGTGTGTGCCTTTCCAAATCATGTCTAATAAATTGAATTGACCACAACTGCACTCCAATCAAGTTGTAGAAACATCTCAAGGATGATCAATGGAAACAGGATTTACTTGAGCTCAATTTCGAGTCTCATAGCAAAGGGTCTGAATACTGAATAAGCTATTTCTGTTTTTTTTTTAAAATTACAATTCTAAAAATCTGTTTTTTTTTAATTATGGGGTATTGTGTGTTGATTGATGAGATTATTAATATTTTTGAGGTTGTAATGTAACAAAATTTATTTAATCTTTGTAAAAACCCATGTATTTGAATGATATATTTGACTGTATTCACCTTGCTGGGTGTAGCAGACGACCATGAGTTCCTGGCTGAGGTCTCCAGAGCGGCGAACAGTCACCAGCAGCTCCCCAATATCCTCCTCTATCTTATACTCTGCCTGGGGGATGAACACCGTGGACTCTGCAGAGAAAAGAGGGAGAAACCATAGAATTCAGAATTAGAATAGTAATTTAATAGGATCTCTATGGGAGAAACACGGAGGATAGGCCATAGAGAACAAGAGAAGAAGAGTTTACAAGCCCAGGTGAGTCTGTACTTATTTGATGCATGCATATTTGCTGCTGCCATCAAATTGCCCAACAATGGAACAATAAACATGATCTGATTCGGAATCTTAAATGAAGGATACAATTATATTTTTTCATGTGTCAATCCATGTAAATGAATGTAGCCTTCCCAATTGACTTAAGCCTGTCTACTATTCATAAAGGATTTCATGTCGGAGGGCAAATCAAACAGACAATCTGCAGATAAGGCCGTTCATTCTTACCATCACCAGGGTCCACTATCTCCACAGTGGCTGTATCGGGGTACTCCAGCACGGCCATGACAGGCTCCGACAGCTGGATCTCAAAGGTCTCGCTGGTCTCAAACTCCTGGTCCGTGAAGATCTTTACCCTCCAGGTGGCCACTGTCTGGCCTGGGTTGAACTGGACCTGCTTCTGGGCCTTGCCCCGGAAGTCCTTGTCCTTCTCCGCAGTGCCATCCTTGGTGGTGATGCCTGAATAGAACCATATCGAACTGAACTAAATAGAACCTCATTTAATTACATTTAATTGGAATTTAGCTGAGGTAAGCTGAGCTGAACTGAACCTAATTGAACTGAATAGCTTTATAATAATGGCATGTAGCACTGTGTCGTTTGTAGGGCCTCAGAGGATGTGAGATGACTGCAGGTTGACTGTGATTTATAGACTGTAGTTGCCTGGTTAGCTCTCATTGTCTGTCTTTGTTCATATTTGCCCACTACTGTGTCGTCAAAAACAACTGTAAATATAGGAGCCTATGTATAAAAGCTTGTGTGTTGGATGTAGCCAAACAGACAAGCATGTTGACATGACCTTGTGACCTCTATGAGGAAGGGCTATCTGACCCCTCAATCAAACTAGGTTTTTCACCAGCGAGACAGGAAATGGGTCATCAGTCAAACAGGAACACACACAGGGCAGATTGATAACCAGGGGTCTGTTTTATTGTTAGGCTTCTTCTAATGGCAGGGTAATAACAGACAAATACACTCCATGAAGACCCTTAAAGGGCCAATCAGTCTTTTAACACAATGACAGTTTAATAGGTCCTGCTTTCTGAATAGTCTCTCCACTGACATTTACATTTTTTCGAAGTACCCCTAGTCAGAGTTGATGGTGGTGGGTGATTGAAATATTTACAACCCATTAGGGATAAAATAGTGGCAATTTAAAACTACCTTTATCTGAATGGCAAGCAGAGAAAACAATGGGAGAAATGTACTAACTCAGATATATCACTTGGGGGATGAACCAACAAAGTGCAAGCCAGTTCCAACAGGATCTACCATTGTACACTCTTAGAAAAAGGGTTCCAAAAGGGTTCTTCAGCTGTCCCTATAAGAGAACCCTTTTTGGTGCCTGGTTCTACCTGGCACCAAAAGGGTTTGATACCTGCAATAAAAAGGGTTGGGACAGCCGAATAACACTTTATGGTTCTAGATAGCACCTTTTTGTCAAAGAGTCCACGCCCTTGGCGTCGGCTAATGGGGATCCTAATAAATCAAAAATCAAACCAATATACTATAGATCTGATGTAAATCCTGTTCAAGACTTTCAGTACCATAGACATAGAATCTCCATGTCAGCCATATTGCATGAGTATTCTGTAAAATCACTGAGGAGCTTTGTACCCATTGTATTCAGTCTATTTCTATGTTTAGAGGTAAATACTGCTAGAGGTAAATACATTCTATATCTATGTCTAGAGGTGAATATTGCTATGGGTCCCATTTTAGTCATTGTATTTATCTGTTTAGGTAAAGGCTGCTGTAGATCTGTGGTAAATACTGTGTAAGACTTCCAATACTCACTGACGAAGGATGTCTCTCCCAGGTATCCCCTGCGTCTGAGCGTCACCTCCAGGAATTTGGCGTCCTCATCCACCAGATAGTACTCCTTCTCCAGGCTGATCCACGACCAGTTGAGCCGGAATGGCTGCGGCTTCAGCTTGTTTCCACCTGGAAGACAAAACTTTGACATCAGTTTTTGTAAACTCATTGAGCCCTATGACAAAAGACAGATATTTTAAATTGTGAAGGGTAACTTGATAACTTAATGCCAGGGCTTACCCTCAAATCCTCCATCACAGGCCTCTTGAGTGATGCCTTGTTTCTAATTTCCTCTCTCACTCCATTGTTCTCTCTCTCTCTCTCTCTCTCTCTCTCTCTCTCTCTCTCTCTCTCTCTCTCTCTCTCTCTCTCTCTCTCTCTCTCTCTCTCTCTCTCTCTCTCTCTCTCTCTCTCTCTCTCTCTCTCTCTCTCTCTCTCTCTCAAACCAGACAGTATTAGCAGAGGGGTTAAAGGTGAGGTGCAGAGAGAGGCTCCATTACTCCTGGTGACTCACTGACATCAGCCCTATCCCTTTAAGCACCAGCGGTATCCCTTTAAGCACCAGCGGTATCACTTTAAGCACCAGCGGTATCCCTTTAAGCACCAGCCCTATCCCTTTAAGCACCAGCGGTATCCCTTTAAGCACCAACGGTATCCCTTTAAGCACCAGCGGTATCCCTTTAAGCACCAGCCCTATCCCTTTAAGCACCAGCCCAATCCCTTTAAGCACCAGCCCTATCCCTTTAAGCACCAGCCCTATCCCTTTAAGCACCAACGGTATCCCTTTAAGCACCAGCGGTATCCCTTTAAGCACCAGCCCTATCCCTTTAAGCACCAGCCCAATCCCTTTAAGCACCAGCCCTATCCCTTTAAGCACCAGCCCTATCCCTTTAAGCACCAGCGGTATCCCTTTAAGCATCAGCGGTATCCCTTCAAGCACCAGCGGTATCCCTTTAAGCACCAGCGGTATCCCTTTAAGCACCAGCCCTATCCCTTTAAGCACCAGCGGTATCCCTTTAAGCAGCAGCCCTATCCCTTTAAGCACCAGCCCTATCCCTTTAAGCACCATCGGTATCCCTTCAAGCACCAGCGGTATCCCTTTAAGCACCAGCGGTATCCCTTTAAGCACCAGCCCTATCCCTTTAAGCACCAGCCCTATCCCTTTAAGCACCAGCCCTATCCCTTTAAGCATCAGCCCTATCCCTTTAAGCATCAGCCCTATCCCTTTAAGCACCAGCCCTATCCCTTTAAGCACCAGCGGTATCCCTTTAAGCACCAGCCCTATCCCTTTAAGCACCAGCCCTATCCCTTTAAGCATCAGCCCTATCCCTTTAAGCATCAGCCCTATCCCTTTAAGCATCAGCCCTATCCCTTTAAGCATCAGCCCTATCCCTTTAAGCACCAGCGGTATCCCTTTAAGCACCAGCGGTATCCCTTTAAGCACCAGCAGCACCTCTGAGGGACAAGGGTAACTTCATGTCTACTTCATGTCTATAGGCTTAAAATATACCTTTTACCCCTTGGTGTTAAACGTTAGTATTGTGAAAGTAGCTCACATTTGTTGTGGTGAAAAACAGAAAGATTAACTAATTAGTTCTTACAATGTTTGAGTCTGTGCACTATGCACACGGAAACCTCTGACTTGAGATTTGCACCTGGACAGGACCCTCTGTAAAACCTCAGATTTAAAGTGATTAAGACTTCATATCTAGGTCATTTTTCTCAGCTTGAAGTGTATCTACCTCATTAGGCCCCATGAAGATAACAGGTGCCATAAAACACACATATGAACCAGACCTGGGTTCAAATACTATTCTAAATCATTTCATCATTTCAAATATGTTGCCTGGTCTCTATTAAGCTTACCTGATGCAATGGGACCAATATAATAGTCCCAAAAGTACAGCCCCCCCCCCCCTTTTCTAGGTTATTAAATAAGATCTAAATAAGACCAGGTCTGAAGCTCGTAGTCACCTGGCACTGATCACCATTGACTATAAATTGCTTCCTCTGCCCTTAATCCATACTATCTCATGACTCCTTTATCCTTCAAAAGAAAGTATTCCACTCGCCGCTTGACATGGGCCGCTCTGGACAGACGGAGTTACTTACTTAGCCGGTAACTTTCTTAATGCTTAAATCTTAATCCCAGGCTTCTTTTTAATAACTGCGGCCAAACGTCCAAACGCCTTGGCTTATCCCCTCTCTGACAGGCCCTAGGAGGACCCTTCACCTTGTGTCTGATTGGCCAGAGCTTAGTGGGTTCAGAGAGCCGCGGAGGTTAGAGAAGTGTTGGTCGGTTTTGCACCGCTGGTCACAGTGGCAGAAAGGCCTTATTAGCCTGTTATTAACCTGACTGGTCAATGTCAAGATAAGACCCTTTCATATTAACCCTTTACTTCCTTTAGTGTAGCGCCACGGTGGTTGTGGTCATCAGAATATCACTCTATTTCTATGGTTGTGGCGCCAGAGTTGAGGATTTGGTAGGTAGACTGAGAAAAGACCGTGTGATATTAACCATTGATATCCCTCTAGCAGAGGAGTGCTAGTGTTAGCCTAGTAGCATAGTGGTTGCAAACATACGGTCCGTGTCAAGAAGTAAATACCCTTGATATTATTAACCCTGTTGTGTCCTTGAGGTTTTTGAAAGATGCTCTAAATTCAATGTATTATTATGTGTTATTCATATCATTATTATGGCACTCTTGTAGCATGATGGTTGCAGCATCAGAGTCGAGGATTTGGTAGATCAATGCGGAGAAAAGACCCTTCGGATATGAACCCCTACATAATAGAACACTAAGGAAAGGAAACAGAACCAATCCTCTGAGGGGTGACAGAGAACCTGTGAGAGGAGGCTAACTAGAGAAATAAACTCTCACTAGGCTTTATGGAGGACAAGAGCATGGAGCATCTGGTTCATTCATACAATGAGCCTGCATTGGGGCTGGTTTTGCCTGGCTGAGGGAGAAAGGAGCTGTGGGCGTTCTGCTATGTGACTGGGGAGAATGAAAACACTGGAGGGAGGAGATGGGGCCACTTCCTCAAACCCACATGTCAACATGGCGCGCCGGGCCATAACCGAGACACAACAGGGCCAGGGACAAACCACACTCCTCCAAGCCTGGATGTCAATGACGGTGGATTGAATTGAACTGATACCAACTAGTGGATTTTTCAGGGGGATTGATTAAATTGGATTGTTTCACTTGTTTCACTTGTTCACGTAAATCACACACACACACACACACACACACACACACACACACACACACACACACACACACACACACACACACACACACACACACACACACACACACACACCAGAACCCGCCACCCCAGCCATCCCCCAATGCTATAGTATAGTAGCCATGGAGTCCCAGTTTGACATAGGAGCCCCTAGCACCGAACGGTGTCTATCCTTGACCATGCTCATGTTTCTGACAGCTCCGGCTAAAAATACAGGAAGCATTCATCATGTTTGTCTTTGCCTGTCCCAAATTCCACCACGCTTGATGAGTGAGCATGTGGCCAATTGATAGACAAGATGAGCCAGTTAACTTCCAAAGAAGATTTGAGTGTTTGATTAAGTGTATTTTCGTTTAGCCTGAGTGGAAATATCAAACACTTCTTGAGCATCTTTGCAATGTAAAATGGAAGTGCAGTGACTGTTGACTTTCGTCCGTCACTTGTACCTATAACGTACAGTGCACATAAACTAAATGCTACATGGCACATTAGTCACACCTCAGTCCATCACATAAAGTATAATAATCACTTATCAAGGAAGAAACTTGATTTATAAAACCTGTATACATTTCTGCTCATATCTCCTCAAACCCACAGAATCTGAAAGAGTGTTTCTGTTCAGAAAGGCACGTGTTCCTAGGCAGGCTGCCCAGTTTACACAGAGCTGATATTGAGCTTAGTGAGCCTGTATTGTGTGTCAGATAGGTAAGATTATCATATGAACATAGTCAGCAACAAAAAGACTATCGTTCTGGCATCCAGACTGGCAGCCTATCTGACAGCTTCTGGTTTCAGCTCTGATACTGTTACCCTCAAGACATGTAATAATCGGGTAATAATGCCATTTTGTCTTGAGTATTGCATAGAAATACCTTCAATTTCTCACATGGTGTAGTTTGTCTGGTGAAATACTGTAGATGATGAGACTATGTAAGTAAAATAATATTGAAAACGAAGGAGTCAATTGACATGTAAGAATTAGAAGCAGACTATTCTGCACTGGGGAAATTAATTTATATATTCATATTTAATTGAATTGATCAGCTGCTGTTATTTCTCAATTGTCACTCAATTATCAGGGTGATAATAAGGTCTTGGAGTTCATTTGAGTTGAAATCCTCAGAATAACCTAAATCAACAGGCCGATAAAATAGGACAGATGGGATTTCCGACCGGGGGGGGGGGGGGGGGGGGGGGGGATGGGAGTCAATTGGAAAAAAGAGCTGAGGAAAAGTCTTCCCTAACCATGTCTCCAGACCTGATAGAGATACGTTGTAACACCATGACATCGCTGTGACGCTATACATACATCATGTTATACATAGACGCACAGCCAGTGGAGGGGACCTCAAAGCCCTGGCTGTGTGATATCTGAGCCTTTGAAAACGCTATGACGACTATGACAAAGGCAATGTCGTCATCATCCATATATTTTGTGTGTCGTCCAAGAGAGTTGGCTGGCAGGCCTCGAAAACAAATCAGCACCTGTTACAATGATGATACAAGCACACAAACATACCCTTTAAAATGACACGGTAATATCATTACAATCTGAGCTGTCTGTGTATAATCAATTACACTAATATCACATTCCATCCCCCAGGTGGACATGATCGGAGCCATAGACATGACCGTGAGATAGTGGGCTTCAGATCCGGCCGGTGTGACACTTCAGTCAGCCATGGTCTCTCTCTCTCTCTCTCTCTCTCTCTCTCTCTCTCTCTCTCTCTCTCTCTCTCGCTCTCGCTCTCGCTCTCTCGCTCTCTCGCTCTCTCACTCTGTGTCTCAGAGAACTCCTGCCAGAACTTCAGATTCCGGAAAAAGAAGCTGAGTGACAGCTGTGCCCTCCCACCCCATCTCTCTGTCCCTATTTTGTCTTTGTCCCTCCAGGATGAACAAGGGACAGCAGGCCACTGTCTGGGTGGCCCACAGCCCACTGCTCTGGCATGTCTCTCCGCCTCCCTCCATGCCTGCCTGCTTTCCTTTCTCAAACTCAGAGAGGAGGGAATCCTCTTCTGGCTCCTTTTGTGAATCCTGTCAGATACCGTGTCCAGACCTGGCATGGAATCCAACCACACCAGACACGGATCCAGTGGTGTGTTGTCAAGCACACCATGCACTTTCTGCTTTCCATTAGAGAAGGTCACATCAATACCACTGATTCAGATAAACCTAAAGTGAAACTGAGTGGTAGCCTTCCAGTGTTTGTATAAAACTCCATCTCAAATGATATATAGACTGATTAGTGCTCAGCGCTGCTCCCTATTTAAATGAACTGAGGCGTCTTGCAGAAGTGGAGAGGGACGCCTTCCTTGGTATTTATAAGAGCAATAACGTGGATAGAGTATGTAAGGCTAAGTAATGGCCACATTCCCTCTGAACCAGGTGTCTCTGCTGGGACTTTCATAAAGTTACAGGAATAGATCAAAATGGAGGGGTTCTGATGTCTCTAACTGATTTACGAATTCATTTATTACAATCTTTACAACTAACATATCAACCACACTCCCAGCTCACATTTCTTTTGCGTTTAAAACTGACAATAATATTGGTTCTCACCATCAGATGAAATGTTTTATAGAAGACGGGATTTTGAAACGCCCCTGTTTCAGGCTCTTAATAAATTTGTCCTTAGAGTGATTTATTAATGCTAGGCTAATCGTTTGAGTAAGCAGTAAGCACGGCCAGTATATCACAGCCACTGCTAAGTGTTGGCCCCTGGACATTTTCAATGTTCTTAGACCTGAGTGAGAAGACTGGATGTTTTCCAAGTATGGGGCTCCCTACGGTACATCCATCTTTGGATTACTAACTCACACGGTAGCTAGCTAGCTTGCCTCCCTATGCTCCAACAACATGTAACTTTAGTGGCTAACAGGTCAAATTAATTTACCACTGTCATTTTAATGACCTGTCAAGGGATTTGCCAAGATTCTCAAGATTCTCCTGTGAGCCTCGATGACTAAGGATATAATGGAGACATCAGTTAGGTTCATTCCGATTCCAAACATGTTTGATTGTATCTCCTGACTGTACATCAGAGGAGGCTGGTGGGGGGAGCTATAGGAGGATGGACTCATTGTAATGGCTAAAATGGAACGAAGTCAAACGTGGTTTCCATATGTTTGATGTGTTGGATACTGTTCCATTATTCCATTCCAGCCAGTACAATGAGCCTGTCCGCCATTGCTAACTACCAGCACACTTAGCTAACTAGGTTCCATTGTTGCAAAGAGTTATGGGATATTAGATACCGTTGTTTTAACCTTTGTCATCTTCAACCTCGACCATGGTCAGCAATCCATCCATAAAGCAACCAGCAGCCCTACAGAAAACCCCCCCAGTGTCCTTTCATCCCACCTTCTTCATCAGGTCATCAGGTCCTATTTACATTGCTACAGTATTCATAGCCATACATAGATATACTTAGGATGGTGGGTGGGACTCAAGAGGAGGGGGGGATATCATTGGTCAGAATGAGGTTTTGACAGCCAAGAGAATGATGCAAGGGTGAGCAACAGAAAGCGGCGCCCATGTAAGTATATCCCTGCTGAGTGACAGGAATGAGGACCATGATTATTACATTTCCTCATTCCTCTTTTTATTTATACTGGGTCACATTGCACTCTGCCTTCTGCGACATGGCCCGGTATAAACTTGCAGAAATGTACATTTTAGTAATTTAGCAGACTCCCTTATCCAGAGGGATTTGCAATCAACTAAAGTAGGCAAAACAACCACATATATACAAAAATAATAATAATGTTTTATTGTCACATACACCGGATAGGTGTAGTGAAAGGAGGCTGGTGGCAGCTTTCTCTTTTTTTAACGTTGGCGCTACGGTACAGAAAGTATATTCTCAAATGCCAGAGTGCTCAACTTAGTTTCCTCTGGGGCATTCCGAAGATCCCATGGTTGGGATTTTGGATTGGAGGAGCCAGGCATATTAATAGATCCTATTGGCCACTGCCGTGTATGTACTGTAAAATAACACTGACTCCAGAACAGTGACCTGATCTGGGTCGGAAAGGCAGCATGCCGCACATCACAAGTTGACAGAGAGACTGGGTCACCCCCCAATGGTGCCACTGGCGCTTATTGCATCATTTTGGAGAAAACTAACCTAACTGTCCATGGCAACTGGCCAAAATGAATCATTTAATCATATATACACAAAACTGAGTGTACAAAACAACAAGAACATCTGCTCTTTCCATGACATAGATTGACCAGGTGAAAGCTATGATCCATTATTGATGTCACTTGTTAAAGCCACTTCTAATCAGTGTAGATGAAGGGGAGGAGACAGGTTAAATAAGTATTTTTAAGCCTTGAGACAATTGAGACATGGATTGTGTGTGTGTGCCATTCAGAGGGTGAATGGGCAAGACAAAATATTTAAGTGCCTTTGAGCGGGGTACTGGTTTGAGTGTGTCAAGAACTGCAACGCTGCTGGGTTTTTCAGGCTCAACAGTTTCCCGTCTGTATCAAGAATGGTCCACCACCGGGAGGACATCCAGCCAACTGTGGGAAGCATTAGAGTCAGCATGGGCCAGCATCCTTGTGGAACGCTGTTCTGAGGGCAAAAGGGGTGCAACTCAATATTAGAAAGGTGTTCCTAATGTTGTGCACACTCAGTCTATATGCCATTTAGCAGACACTTATCCAAAGCTACTTACACTCATGCTTGCATACATTTAGCGTATGGGTGATCCCGGGAATCGAACCCATTATCCTGGCATTGCAAGAGCCATGCTCTACCAACTGAGCTAAATGAAACGACTAAGTGGTGTCAGGATTCTTAGTGAGTCCTCACAGAACTTCCAGACTGAGGGAAGGAATGATAGAAGAGAGAGAGAGGAAAGGAAAGTTGCATCTGCTAAATGACTAAAATGTCAATATAAGTGAAGGAGAGGATAGATACTGACGTTATAGCTTAAGTGGAAGACATACAGATGTGGGATCTTAATTTGATCCCCCTGTTGCAGGAGAACCTTTCTGCGATGTAGGACATTTAAAACATGTAGTGTATTTGAGGTTTGAAAAATGCTTCTGAAATGTGCCATTTACACTCTGAAGTACAAGTGTGCAAGTGACACATCTTTAAACAGACAGCGAGAGAGTAGAATATAATGTAAAGTATAGAATATAAAGACAGTTTTAAAATAAAGTATGGGGAGCAGCAGACAGCTTTGCCATATGGAAGCAGACATGAATAACCTCTAGGGGCCAGACATCATAACACCAACACTCTCCCAACATGTCACGTTCTGACCTCTATTTCCTTTGTTTTGCATTTATTTAGTATGGTCAGGGCGTGAGTTGGGTGGGCAGTCTATGTTTGTTTTTCTATGTTTTGGGGCAGTTCTATGTTTTCGGCCTAGTATGGTTCTCAATCAGAGGCAGGTGTCATTAGTTGTCTCTGATTGAGAATCATACTTAGGTAGCCTGGGTTTCACTGTTTGTTTGTGGGTGATTGTTCCTGTCTATGTGTTTTTCACCAGATAGGCTGTTTTAGGTTTTCGTTACGTTCATCACGTTCTTTATTTTGTAGTGTTTGCATTGATTCGTGTTTTACGTTTGTTCATTAAAACATGGATCGCAATCTACACGCTGCATTTTGGTCCGACTCTCCTTCTCATAAAGAAAACCGTTACACAACACCAATAAATCTACCTGCCCCGTGTCAGGAGGCAAGGAGAGAGCGAGAGAGAGGGAGAGGAAGAAGCCTCCACCTCACAGTCACAGTATACATGTAGGTAGACCTTCAACTGGCACCAGGGGACAGTAAATCGTTGGCCGGCTGTTGACATGGCTGACAGGTTAGATCCGAACACACACTTAGGAAGTCATGGTGCCTGCTGTGTAAAATGGCCACGACCCACTCAAGCCTCATTCACTGTCTCTCACTGCCTCGACAGCACACAAACCTACAGTACTGTTATGTGCTGTGCACTAGCCCTTCTGGAAACAAATGTTTTAGCATGGGAACAACTATGGAACATCATACATGCTCTCTCTCTCTCTCTCTCTCTCTAAAAAATACTATTCCCCTCCTCTGAAAAAGTGCCATTCTACCCCTCTGGAACAGAGCAGGGGCTGTGATGCAGTCAAACGTTCCTATCTGAGTATTGGCTTTGATTTCTGGCGGTTGTGAGTGGGGTCTGTGGGGGACTATGAAAGGGGATACTGCCGGTCCTGGAACTCTCCCAGTCCCATACACCTGTCTACTAGGGTTCCCACTTCACTTCCAGGTATGTCTGTGTGTGTAGCAGGAGACGGGAGTCTTGAAGGCAGGAAGCACATTCCTTGTTCCCAGGAATGATCGCATAACACTGTTACCTCTGCCACTGGTCTACTGTCATTCCCCATGCAGCAGGAGCCTGGAGTGAAAGGGGAAACTACCAGATTATAAAACCGAGAATGATTCAACACAGGGAGGGTATTTTCAAAATACAACCAATTAGCATGACTATATATGTACATTTGTATCATTGCTATTGCTATGAAACCTAAAACGGCACAACCTCCTCTTGCATAACGTATTAACCTTGGCAGAGTTTGCCTGGAAGCTAATACTCACTATCTACTCACTAGCCTATCATTTTCTTAATGAGCGCTCTTAAAAAAATCTGATGTAGACTTCCCATATCTATCTAACTACCTGGATGAGTTTAAAACTCTGATGCAAGACTCTGTTCAGGAGGAGTGTAAATTGTTATTGTATTGTTGTGCTGATTGGATCGTATTGTTGTGCTGATTGTATAGCATTTTTGTGCTGATTGGATCGTATTGTTGTGCTGATTGTATTGCATTGTTGTGCTGATTGGATCGTATTGTTGTGCTGATTGGATCGTATTGTTGTGCTGATTGGATCGTATTGTTGTGCTGATTGGATCGTATTGTTGTGCTGATTGGATCATAATGTTGTGCTGATTGGATCGTATTGTTGTGCTGATTGGATCATATTGTTGTGCTGATTGGATCGTATTGTTGTGCTGATTGGATCGTATTGTTGTGCTGATTGGATCGTATTGTTGTGCTGATTGGATCGTATTGTTGTGCTGATTGGATCATATTGTTGTGCTGATTGGATCGTATTGTTGTGCTGATTGTAATGCATTGTTGTGCTGATTGTATTGCATTGTTGTGCTGATTGGATCGTATTGTTGTGCTGATTGTATTGCATTGTTGTGCTGATTGGATCGTATTGTTGTGCTGATTGTATTGCATTGTTGTGCTGATTGGATCGTATTGTTGTGCTGATTGGATCGTATTGTTGTGCTGATTGTATTGCATTGTTGTGCTGATTGTATTGCATTGTTGTGCTGATTGTATTGCATTGTTGTGCTGATTGGATCATATTGTTGTGCTATTTGTAATGCATTGTTGTGCTGATTGGATCGTATTGTTGTGCTGATTGGATCATATTGTTGTGCTGATTGGATCATATTGTTGTGCTGATTGGATCATATTGTTGTGCTGATTGTATTGCATTGTTGTGCTGATTGGATCATATTGTTGTGCTGATTGTATTGCATTGTTGTGCTGATTGTATTGCATTGTTGTGCTATTTGTAATGCATTGTTGTGCTGATTGTATTGCATTGTTGTGCTATTTGTAATGCATTGTTGTGCTATTTGTAATGCATTGTTGTGCTATTTGTAATGCATTGTTGTGCTGATTGGATCGTATTGTTGTGCTGATTGTATTGCATTGTTGTGCTGATTGTATTGCATTGTTGTGCTATTTGTAATGCATTGTTGTGCTGATTGGATCGTATTGTTGTGCTGATTGGATCATATTGTTGTGCTGATTGGATCATATTGTTGTGCTGATTGTATTGCATTGTTGTGCTGATTGGATCATATTGTTGTGCTGATTGTATTGCATTGTTGTGCTGATTGTATTGCATTGTTGTGCTATTTGTAATGCATTGTTGTGCTATTTGTAATGCATTGTTGTGCTATTTGTAATGCATTGTTGTACTGATTGGATCATATTGTTGTACTGATTGGATCGTATTGTTGTGCTGATTGTAATGCATTGTTGTGCTGATTGTAATGCATTGTTGTGCTATTTGTAATGCATTGTTGTACTGATTGGATCATATTGTTGTGCTGATTGTATGGATGACAGACACACTGAACTTATTCATTATTGGGATAGAGCTCAGAGGCTAATAATAGTTGTGCCGTTAGACTAGTTTCCTTTGAAGAAGCTATATGGAAATTGAAAAATACATCTGGCCTTTTATGATAGAATGACACTGCCTTTCATCCAAGCACCTTGTCATAAACCTATTATCACACAGGGATAGCCAACAATAACAAAAACAGTGTTGAGGAAACATTCAAAGGTGGCCATTTTGAGCGAGGCAGAATCCAGGTCAGGGCTTTGCTGTGTCTTTCAGCAGGATTAGGTGAAGGGACGGAGGGCTGACACTAGCTCAATAATCAGTTATCTGTGTAGTGATGGTAATAATACCCCGTCCTCCTAACCCTAACCGTTCTAACCTGTTCTAACAACTTGAGTCCATCACTCAACAAAGAGGACATCTCTACATGGCCATATGCCTGGAGATGAGGGAGTAGGTCTATACCTCAGCTCACTTTATCCATCAGAGTACCTTATAATCACCCCTCAGAACAGAACCAGTGGGCTGGTTGGGTCCTTATGGGCCTCAAGGGGGTAAGGTATTCCCTCATCAAATAATACATTAAGGCTTGAATGAAGGGAACCTGTCTGAGTTTGTCACTTATGATTCAGTCAGTCTGCTTATTGTTGTCTAACATAGACATCAGTTTCTAAACAACCATTTCCAAAATGCATTTAAATTTTTTCATTGCTACTCCTCAGGGCTGACTGATGATTTACACATTCCTCCGTCCATCGGATCTCCCCGAAGGGTGAAAAGTTAAACAGGCACTCCGCAGGGCCTCCCTCTGGGGTCCTGACAGAAAAAGGACAGCATATGCTACCAGGACTTGGAATGTGGCCACTGTCCATTTCAAGAGACAAGACTTCCCGCAGTGTGGCAACTGCTGACCCCTTTCTTGAACCATGCAGAGACACTGGGAAGTCATCACTACCCCCCCCCCCCCCCCCCCACACACACACACACACACACACACACACACACACACAGCCGTGCTATGGGTAGAGCCGCCGCTGCCTCTGTGTCTCTCGACATCTGCTGGGACATGGGAATACTTCCTTCCTCCTTCCTCCCCTTTCCTCACCCTTTCCTCACCCCATCAACACCCTCTCCACCATGGAGACTGTAAGTCTCTAAAAGTAAGGAGATTGAGTGTGTACCCATCCATTGCATGCAAGACTGTGTAACTGCCATGTGTGTAGCTTCCCACTTTTTGGAAGCCAACCACTTGATTTCGTCCCTATGTTATAATGGCATTCAACATGTCACCCTCTCTAGGATAGGGGGTGACCTCGACAATTTATTGTTAAAATGAGAGGCTGCCTAGATCTTTAATTTAAAGACCCTTGCTCCCTTCGGTCTCAACGTAAACTTTGTTCTGAGGCCATTATTGTGATTTTTCTATTGTAAATGTTTGTATGCTTATGAAGCCAAATTTTATCTATGATCGTACGCTATCCATTCATGTTTTTATATGTTATGTTATATGTTATGCTAACGCTACATCACCACTTCACATATAAAGGTTATGCTAACACTTTGCTATGCTATATCACCACATTCCCATCAAGGTGAGGGACGAGGGGAGAGCTTCATTCAAAGGAATTCAGTCAGGGTCTCAACATACTATTCAGAGTAAGAATAGTAGAATACACAAAGTTCAATTTCGACATTTGGTTGTGCATTAGCAGTTTTTTCTCATTATGTCAGTCACTGACAGTCACTCATTTAGCCCATGGCAGCTAACAATTTTTAGCTTGGTAAGTTAGTCCAGTCAGCTACAGTGCCTTGCGAAAGTATTCGGCCCCCTTGAACTTTGCGACCTTTTGCCACATTTCAGGCTTCAAACATAAAGATATAAAACTGTATTTTTTTGTGAAGAATTAACAACAAGTGGGACACAATCATGAAGTGGAACGACATTTATTGGATATTTCAAACTTTTTTAACAAATCAAAAACTGAAAAATTGGGCGTGCAAAATTATTCAGCCCCCTTAAGTTAATACTTTGTAGCGCCACCTTTTGCTGCGATTACAGCTGTAAGTCGCTTGGGGTATGTCTATCAGTTTTGCACATCGAGAGACTGAAATGTTTTCCCATTCCTCCTTGCAAAACAGCTCGAGCTCAGTGAGGTTGGATGGAGAGCATTTGTGAACAGCAGTTTTCAGTTCTTTCCACAGAGACTCGATTGGATTCAGGTCTGGACTTTGACTTGGCCATTCTAACACCTGGATATGTTTATTTTTGAACCATTCCATTGTAGATTTTGCTTTATGTTTTGGATCATTGTCTTGTTGGAAGACAAACCTCCGTCCCAGTCTCAAGTCTTTTGCAGACTCCATCAGGTTTTCTTCCAGAATGGTCCTGTATTTGGCTCCATCCATCTTCCCATCAATTTTAACCATCTTCCCTGTCCCTGCTGAAGAAAAGCAGGCCCAAACCATGATGCTGCCACCACCATGTTTGACAGTGGGGATGGTGTGTTCAGCTGTGTTGCTTTTACGCCAAACATAACGTTTTGCATTGTTGCCAAAAAGTTCAATTTTGGTTTCATCTGACCAGAGCACCTTCTTCCACATGTTTGGTGTGTCTCCCAGGTGGCTTGTGGCAAACTTTAAACAACACTTTTTATGGATATCTTTAAGAAATGGCTTTCTTCTTGCCACTCTTCCATAAAGGCCAGATTTGTGCAATATACGACTCCCACCTCAGCTGTAGATCTCTGCAGTTCATCCAGAGTGATCATGGGCCTCTTGGCTGCATCTCTGATCAGTCTTCTCCTTGTATGAGCTGAAAGTTTAGAGGGACGGCCAGGTCTTGGTAGATTTGCAGTGGTCTGATTCTCCTTCCATTTCAATATTATCGCTTGCACAGTGCTCCTTGGGATGTTTAAAGCTTGGGAAATATTTCTGTATCCAAATCCGGCTTTAAACTTCTTCACAACAGTATATCGGACCTGCCTGGTGTGTTCCTTGTTCTTCATGATGCTCTCTGCGCTTTTAACGGACCTCTGAGACTATCACAGTGCAGGTGCATTTATACGGAGACTTGATTACACACAGGTGGATTGTATTTATCATCATTAGTCATTTAGGTCAACATTGGATCATTCAGACATCCTCACTGAACTTCTGGAGAGAGTTTGCTGCACTGAAAGTAAAGGGGCTGAATAATTTTGCACGCCCAATTTTTCAGTTTTTGATTTGTTAAAAAAGTTTTAAATATCCAATAAATGTCGTTCCACTTCATGATTGTGTCCCACTTGTTGTTGATTCTTCACAAAAAAATACAGTTTTATATCTTTATGTTTGAAGCCTGAAATGTGGCAAAAGGTCGCAAAGTTCAAGGGGGCCGAATACTTTCGCAAGGCACTGTATTTAAACTTGTAGTAGTCATGGCCGAATAATGGCAAATGTGTAGAATTGCAGGAAATTAACTTTAAAACTACCCTGACTACCCTGAAATACCCTGACCCCTCGCTCTTTCTCTTCTTACCCATAACGCATTATTTATGACATGTTGTTTCAGTACAGCAATAAAACTCTACAGGGAGACAATGTAGCCATTTGGACTATTTTCTATGTGAATTTTGCACACTTGTAAATAGTATTCATTTTAAGGTATTGTTCATGGTCCCTTCTGCTGCAGACATTTATTCTATAGAATCTAGAACGTCCAGTGGTGTTTCTCATACACATAAAAAAAACACTAAACTTTTATGTGCATATTCGCTGACCAACAGAATGCTGTGTCAACTTGTTCCTACATGCCAGTAACAGACTCAGGCAATTGTTGCCTTTTCATGCCTTTATTTGATGTTACTCGGTGTGTGTGTGGTGTGTGTCCTACCAGCCCTGACTCAGTGCTCTGCACATGTTAAACGTAGTCAGACAGAAACAAAGTCACATTAGACAGATGGCAGAGAGGTATAGAGCCAACGCTGCACCTGGTTCAGATGTGCTGGCTGGAATCTCAAACAGAACAGTGGGACAGACTACACTACAAACACAGGGGATTGTGGAGCTAATTGAAGCCCTTGTGTCCCCTTCCTGTTGTAGCCAGACCCTCAATTACAGACAGCCCTGAGAAAGAAAGCCCTATTATCCATTAAGGCTATACTGTCTGAGAGCGACAGCCATTTATGGACATCTGGAATTCAGCATGTTCTGCTTTAGCAGAGTAAGAGGACGTGTCCATCCAAAACAAATGGAAACTTTGGGAAAACACATGCATTAAAAAATATAAATAATTAAGAAAATAAGTCTCAGTATTTCAGCATGTGTGGATCGGAACAGTACAGGAAAATAATTCCTTGTTGTGCAATATCTTCAGAAACTAGTTAACAACCTTTCTCCCACTCTGTTCTCACAGTCAATTCTCTGTCCTAACAGGAGAGTTCATTACTGGGCGTGAATGCTAACATGAAGATGAAAGGGTTAACTTAGAAAACAACAAGAGGAATTGACCAAAAGGCCATGACACCTAAACCCTCCGTGGCCATCAACCATGGTGATGATGATGATGATGATGATATTGTGCTAGCTAGCTAGTCCTCAATCCAGCATAAATATAGCCCAATCTTTTCTTACAGTGTGTCATGCAGGGATGCATTTCAAAACCTCAGAATGTGTTAAGCATTTACAGCTGATGTTAAAATAGCAAAGCATGCCTCCATCCCCACCTGCTATATTTTGATCCTTTGCTTTGCATTCGCTATATATATCCGTGATGCAGTTAAACTAGGTCCACAATGGTACTTTGGACGAAGTGAACCATAACAAAGCGCAAACTAATATCCAACAACTGATTCGTTTCAAAACTCCACAGTCTGTGCGTGATACACAAATGTGTAGAATATGTAGAATATACTTTGAAACCAAAAACATATTTTATGATAAACATGCTTTACTCCAATAGTTGAAATCTACCGACAATGCGATAGAAAAGCTACGTTATATAAACACTAACATCATAATCATGCATATTAATTACTGTATACTGAAAACACCAAAAGGATTGTCACGATAGAAATGCAACCTGTGTGGATAGTTATGAAGTCCAATAAGATACGGTTCATATGACATCGGACCAAAAGTTAATTTCCAGGGGAATATAAATACACACAGCTACTGAAATCCAAAGCCTCCCAAGCAAAGGATCCCTAGAGAAATTAAGGAATGGATCTGGCAGCAAAACGCAGAAGACCATATCGGATGGTGATGACAAGTCAAACAGAAAATAGAATCCAAAAAATAGAAGCACTTAAAACGATTCCATGAGAATTTTGGATTGAGATGCAAAACTTGCTAACTTCACTATGAAATAGTTACGTGTGTCTGAGAAGCCACACGTTTCTGTTCCACTAACCTAGAGAAGCAATGAAACAGGTCACCTTGACAGTCACCTTGATCCTTACAAAACTGCTGTTCAAAATGTGTAGTTTCCTCTACACACAGGGTCAAAGGCTCATGCTATTCTCACTGATCTAGGATCGATTTCCATAAAAACGGACATATGGTTTGATGAATACTTGGAATGCCTTGGAGGCATTGGAGGTGGCAAATTTGGTTTCATGCTATCACTTCAAACACTGAAGGAAACCCAGGACAAAAACCACAAAGGAAAACCCCCATTGTTCATGATACAATAAAGTTCAGAGCTTTTTTAATTGCCGGGCGTTCCATCCCTTTCACTCCTAACACACCCAGGGACACTGTTCGGCCCATGTCCCCACTGACCTCGTCCACCCCTTCTTTAAACCTGCCACCCTCAGCAGTGGGGCGAGGAGAGAGAAGGGGCTCTGTGCTAGCTGTCAGTCATGGCGAACTGCGTTTAAGTCTTTGTGATGCAAACACTTTGGAGATTGACAGAGAGCAGGAAGATTCAATCTCAAAGAGACATTCAATCTTAAAAGAAGGCTGAAGCCGAAAAGAATGCCTACAGGCCATGTGATATAAGTCTGCAGTAATGGGACACGACAACGTCAATGAGCATGAGGTTCAAATATTAAAAAAGAGGGTCTTACCTTTATCCTCTACTGTGAAGTAGAAGATATCACTTGTGGCGTTGCTACCATCAAGCAGCACGTAGCAAATCTTCATTTCGTCGATATCAGCTGATGACATGAAAGGGAGAATTGGAAATGTAACGAGGAGAATCTGTACATTCTTTAGAACATCTGAGATGATTACTCCACTTTCTACAGAAGGTTACTTACAGCCCTCAGGCATCACTTTAGATTATGTCAAAGACAAAGGCATTACAATACTGATTCTGGAGTGTGAATACTGGTCTTACTGATATTGTAAACATAATTTTCCCAAAGTACAGAAATTCAATCAATTTAAAATAAAATGAAAAAAAAGTGCATTTGTCAGATTTTAATTGTTTTGAACGTTCGTTCACTTTTTCCTCAATTGTGTTTTTAATTTTTATATATGTAATATTAAATGCTAGTCTTACCTTGTGTGAAGGCCTTGATGCTGTCATTGCCCAGGGCGGTGTTCATGATGAAGCCGTGCTGTGGGGCCTCGGCCACGGAGTACTTGAGGACTTTGTGAGGACTGTCTCGATCCTCAGACTTCAGGGCCTTGCTGGTGATCAGGAAGCCAAGGTGGCCGCTATGCAGAACCCTTAGGGACGGGGCAGCCTTGTTGACCACAATCTGGGGGACCCCATTGTCAATAGTGCTGATGTGAATGGTCATCATCTGAGGCTTACGTGTCTCGTACACAGTATCAGGGAATACGTAGAAGTCGTTGTGTGTGCCGTCGGTGACGGTGAACGAGAAGCTATCCTCGTTGGACTCGGTGCCATCGTGCTTGTAGGTGATGAGGTTCTCGTTCAGGTCCTGTTTGGTGAAGGTGTTGATTGGCTGGGTGCCATTGAACAGCAACTGGCCATGAACCGGCACCTGGGTGACCACAAAGCGCAGCAGGTTGTCTGGGGTGTCACGGTCCTCCACCGTCAACTCGAATGGGGTGATGAGCTTGTTTTCGCCCTCTCCCAACAGCAGCTTGTGGACGCTCAGGACAGGTTTCTTGTTGTCCACGTCCGTGATGGACACTCTGAAGGTGCGGAAGACCGGGTTGTAGCCGTCCGTCACCTCGAACTCAAAGCTATCCATCTTCATCTCATCATCTGAGGTGTGGATGTAGTAGATCTTGTTGCCGGCCAGCTGCAGCTGGGTGAAGGTGGAGATGGGCACACCTGGGAGGTCAGTGCATTCAAGATGGCCTCTGCTAGGGGCACGTGTGATGCTAAAGCTGAGGAACTCATCCGGACTGTTGATGTCAGTGGTGCTGAGCAGGTCAGTGGTGAGAGTCACTTTGCCCCCTTCTTTTAGGGTCACGCCTTTGTTGATGACATCGGGGAAAACCATGTCGATGCTCCCGATGTTGATGTAGAAGTATCGGTCGATAAGGGGGTTAATGCCGTCGGTAACGTCAAACTTAAGCAGGTCACGGACACCCTCCTGGCCCGTATGCACATACTGGATCAGGTTTTTGTCGATTTCATCTTGAGTGAAGTTCATGTCGAGGGTGATGTTGCCCACAACGTGTCCGAACTTGGTGATACGCTGGAGATAGCCTTGGCTTGGGCCGTAGCGCACAACGTAGATGAGCTCTTTGTCTTCTGAGTCCAGATCAGTAGCCTTCATGACCCTGTTGTTGATTATTTTGGTTTCTCCGATCTCAACCTCCAGTCCGTCATTGATGGCCATTCTCGGTGTCTCGTCATCGACAGGAATCACCATGATGAGAATCTTCTTCTCCACTGTGTGTTTCCCGTCTGTGAGCCTAACTTCGAAGCTGTCTTCTTTGGTCTCTGAGTCGTCATGTTCATAGATGATGTTGGAGGCCTCATTGATCTGTTCCAAGGAGAACCTGACAACAGGGACTGTGCCCGTTGTAAGCTGCTGAACTATCTTGCCATGCTTGGGGTTCTTTATGACCTCAAACTCCAGTTCGTCCCCTGGAATGTCTGCATCGGCCGCATTCAGGATGGGTGTGTCGATGACCAGACTCATGCCCTCCATCACAACAAACTCACGGATGAAGATCTCTGGTTTCTCATCATTGGCAGGGATGATGACGATGGGGAAAAAGTGGCGATCAGAGAAGTTGATGCCGTCGGAGCAACGGAAGGTGAACCTGTCTTCCACAGGCTCCACACCTTTGTGGATGCTCTGGACATAGTAGATGTGACCGAGGAAGACATCTTTGAAGCTGAAGGCGGTGATGGCGGTGCCTGCTCTGGACTTCTCAGAACCTGGAGCTGGGGAGATATTCTCCACGTACCCGGATGTTGATTGGACAATAACGGTGCACAGGATGTCATTGTTGTCTGTGTCCATATCCTCAGTCATAACGTGATCCAGAGTAATGACATTCTTCTCCCCTTCTATCACCACAAACTGCTCCCCGACGCTGACAATGGGTGGGATGCTGTCGACAGGCAGGATGGTGACGAGCACCCGGACTCCTTGGACCTTGTTGCCCCCGACGACCCATTCATCGGACATGTCGGAGATGGTGAGGTTGAAGGAGTCATGCTCTTTGAAGGAGCCGATCTCACCACTAGTGTGGGCATACATCACCACGCCGTTGATGATGTCCTGTTGGGTGAACCTCTCGGCGCGGGCACCGCTCACCAGGATCTCACCGAGCCTGGGGGGCTCCTCAACGATGAAGGTCAACATGAGGTCGTCAGTGTCTTCGTCACGGCCCTGGATGACGTTGCTGGTGATTTCAGTTGCCCCGTTCTCCAGGACATCGATGGATGCCCCTAGAAGGCCAGCAGGGAGCATGATGGTGGGGGTCTTGTCATCAACTGGGTTAATGGAGATCTTGATGATGATAGGTACCTCATGGAAGCCGTCGCTGACGTCACACTTGATAACGTCACTGAGGCTTTCCTCCCCGCCATGGATGTAGGCAATATGGCCATTTTCGATGTCCTCCAGGACAAATGTCTCACTGTTCGACATATCGATCCCTAAATACTGCAACTGCCCATAGCGAGGAATCTGGGTCACAGTGAATATAATATTTTCATATTCTGTGTCCTGGTCGGTGGCATCGAGCTCCTTCTTAGTGATGATGTACGTGCTTCTCTCCTGGCAAGTGAAACCAGTGTTGGTGATAAAGGGAGGCTTGTTGTCAACGGGCTGTAAGAAAATAGTGAATAGTCCATCTACTGTATTCCCAGCAGTATCCTCCACAATGAATGTGAACTGAAGGACTTTTGGAGTGATGCCCAGTTCCTGGTCTGGGGGCTTGTAGGCCACTTTGTGGTGGTTGACCTGCGCCTGTGTGAACTCACTGATCACAGAGTCGGGACTGTCAGTCAGAACAATGTCACCCAGGGGGGCTGGGTTGTTCTCATCTGTGTCAGTGGGGGGCTTGGTGACGGTGTATTTCAGATCCCTGTCATCCGAGTCCAAATCTGTGTAACGCAAAAACGTCTTCTTGAAGTGAGTCAGCTCATACTCTTGCACTGTCATGTGAAGCGTGGCCCCTGGATAGAGCTCTGGTGGGAGGTCATCCACCGGGTGGATTTTAATGGTGAAGGTATGCTCACCGGACTGGTTTGGTGGGTTATTGTCGTCTTGGACGCGGAACACAAACTGATCCATCACAGTGGTGGTGCTGTGAGGCCCAATGTGGCGGTAGAAGAGCTTCCCATCTAGAATGTCCTGCTGGAAACATTCAGTTACCACCTGTTCAAACATCTCATCTGTCTCACTGAACTTCCAGAGAGAGGGGTTAGAGGGAAGCTCCACTTGTCTGAGGATAAGCTCCCCTACAGTGGAGTATGGGGCCTCAAGGATGAATTTAATGGTAGAATCCTCTGAGTCTATGTCTGTGGCGCTCAGAATGAAGGGGGAAATCTGCATGATTTCATTCTTGAAAAGCACCAGGCCGGTGTTTGCATTGATAATAGGGGGTTCATCGTCAGTGGGGGCTATAGTGATAGGGAACAAAAACTCGACCTCATTGCTGCCATCAGTCATTCTAAAAATGATGTTGTCGCTGTAGGTGTCGCTGCCGTCGTGCTGGTAAACCACGATGCCGGCATCTAAATCGGCCGGTGTGAAGAATTTCCTGCGCGCGCCGAGCACCGTCAGCTCGCCGTGCTTCAAGCCGTCCACCACTGTGATTTTCACATTGTCCAGGTTATCTTCATCACTGATCTCTAAGTTGTGAGAGCTGGAGAGAGTTCTGGACTGGCCCTCAAACAAAAGCTGACCTGTGTTCTTGGTTGCCACGGGAGCAAGAGTATTCATAGGCTTCACCACAATCATAAAGGCAAACGTATCAGAGACGGCGCCCTCTGTATCTACAATTTCAAACTCGAGCTGGAAAATCCTCTCTACTTCTGAATCCTCGGACGGAGGCTTATAGGCTATCTTCAAATCTTGAATGTCTCTCTGGTAGAACGAGGTGATGGGGAGGTTCTGATCATCTGTACTGATGATGTAGCCTTGCTGATGGCCCAGGGGGGAAGTAATGTTAAAGATTAAGTCGTCTGGATCAGATTCAACATCCTCGGCAGCCAACATATCACTGGTGATAGCTGTCATCACAAACTGATCAATCTCCATCATCATCATAGCAACAAAACTAGGCTTAGGAGGGGTGTTCTCTGTACCCTCTCTGATTCTAACCATGATCTGGAAATGCTCCTGCATAATGGTGTTTCCCTCATTATCCTGCAGCTCTACCAACATGGGGATATAGTCTCTGTTAGGAGAGTTGGTGGTGGATGTGTGCTTGTAGCGAATGCCTTGCTTAAGAAACTCATCACAGTCCATCATCTGGCCATTAGTGGAATTATTTAAAAGGGTGCCATACCTGGGGAGACCGCCGGCGCCGACCAGCGTGGCGACCTTGCACTGAGTGACACCATCCTCAAAGGAAAAGTCCATGCCCTTTTTGTCGATGGGGTTGCTGTTGCCGTTGAGCTTGTCCACAGCCAGGGGCATGTTCCTGGTGAGGACCTCCAGCTGCTGGAAGACCACCTCCACCTCCAGCATGAAGGGGATGACCACTGTGTCCGTCTGGGAGTCGTAGCGTAGCTGCAGCTTCACCCTGTCTTTACTGGGGCTCCGGGAACCAAAATGAGTGTATTTCACCTCATCACCGCCAAACGCACAGGGGAACTTCTTAGGGCTAAGCATTCCGGGTTTTTGGGCCAGTGGGTCATTCTCCAGGACTGTGATGGAGCAGCGGTCTCCGGGCTGCACCTCAGTCACCAGGTCATTGACAGCGTCCAGGTACACAGACTTCCCGAAGGGAACACGGAGGCCATTGTTGGCCACAATGATGCTGTCAGCATGATGTCCTTGTCTTTGTCGGTAAAGGAAAGCCGAATCGAATTGGTGGGGCTCCGCGTCCACAGAGGAAAAGCAAAAGACAAGAGTGAAAAGCACAAAGAGGCATCTCAACAAACGTGCCTGCCCTTTACAAAGTCCTGTCTTTTGCAGACAACCAGCCATGTCCACTGCCAGTTGCCCTGCCACTTTGGATAACTCAGCAGAAATAAATGTCCTTCAAATCAAATCTCTCCTGAGAAGAAAAAAGATGAGAAAAAGTAAACCCCACTCTGGCAGTTGAAAAGTTGAAGCTTGGGTCTCTTGTTCTCTCTCTGCTCCCTCTTTCTCTCTCTCTCTGTCCACACACACTCACACAGGAAAATTGTAGTTGATCTTATGGTGCAGGTAATACTGAAGCAGGAGACAGTGACAGCGCCCCCAGACTCCTCCCTCTGACAACACGGAGAGAATGTCTCCTGCCCCCAACAGCTAATTTAAGAAAGCACATTGGACAGCCCCTCCAGTACCCTTGCCTATCCCCACCCTTGCCTATCCCCTCCCTCCCCACTCTCTTCCCCCTGCCTATCCCCTCCCTCCCGCTCTCTTCCCCCCTGCCTATCCCCTCCCAGCCTTCCCTCCTCCTCTATACCCCCCCCAGCTTTCCCTGTCTTAGCCCCCCATCCTCCTCTGCCCCCCAACAAACTACCTAAACAACTCCCCCTCTCCAAAAGAAACCTAAATCATCAGTTGAAGACCCCCAAAAATGCTGTGTCCGGGTTTTCAAGACAACACATGCAGATTTGGCTTTAATGTGGGTTGGGACCCAAAGTGGGCCCTGGGCATGTATGTGAGAGAAGGGTTATGAAAATAATCACACACTATTTCTTCTTAATTTGGGTTGATGGAGGACGATTTTGGTCACGGGAGGAACATCAATTTCTCATTTGGGTCTTGAGCTGAAAAAGTTTAAGAACCCCTGGTCTAAGCACATTGATAATAGACCTTAAATAAAGACACAGTTTGATTAATGCATATTTATTTTGAATGAGTCTCAGATTAAGGAGGATGTGATGATGTGGAGTATTACCTTAAATATTTCAGATTCAAACACCAGTGCTGATTTAGAGGTTCGCTTTCATTGTGCATGAAGCATGATCGAACATTGAACAGGAGCGTTTGAAGTGCAAGGCAATGACACTGTGGAACACTGACGATAGTGCCCTCTATTGGGTCACCTGGTGCAGGATACATGAACTACAGTTATTGAACTACATTCCAACCAAAATAGAACCCCCCCCCAAAAAAAAAATCCCATTTAGTCAGTTAACATGATCAGTTAAATATGTGATGCAAAAAACAATGTAATACGAGTTTTAAAATATCACATACATAAAGTTTTCCTCAGGGTATTTTCATGGTCAGATATTATGAGGTATTGGTAGGCAGGTAACCTGCCCCATTAGTTTCGGAGACACTTTGAAGTCAACTCGGTGCTCTGATAGGCTACATCATCAGCGATCACCATGGTAATTTCACATTGTGCTTCACATGAACAGTGGGGTCTTTCAGAAGGGCCAGGTCCAATGCTAATGAACCATGACATCTCTCTTATCATACGGTGGCCTGACAGACAGGCTACCAGAGAATACCCAAAGCCAAGGTCAGCAACGTAATGTCCTCTTCCTCCCCTCCACTCTATTCCTGTGTTCAGGGGCCCTGGTGTATCATCATACCACAACCCCTCACACCTTGGGGTTAACAAGCTTCTATTCTATTTTTCGCTGCATGGGATGATATTTGATAAGGTTTAGAAAATCATCATACAAAGCATTCATGTTTAATGCAGCGGAAAACACTCGACAACATATGCACAAAGAAAACCTTGAAGTGTTGTTCCCAAGACATCCTATACAGTGCATTCGGAAAGACTTTCCACATTACATTGTTTTATCCCTCATCAATTTACACACAACACCCCATAATGACAAAGCAAAAACAGGGTCTTGGATTGCTTTTGCAAATGTATATATAAAGAAACGTAAATATCACATTGACATAAGTATTCAGACCCTTTATTCAGTACTTGTTGAAGCACCTTTGGCAGCGATTACAGCCTGGAGTCTTCTTGGGTATGACGCTACAAATCAAATCAATCAAATTAAATGTTATTAGTCACATGCGCCGAATGCAACAGGTATTACCTTACAGTAAAATGCTTACCTATGAGCCCCTAACCAACAATGCAGTTTAAAAAAAATACAGATAAGAATAAGAAATAAAAGTAACAAGTAATTAAAGAGCAGCAGTAAAATAACAATAGTGTGAATTTGATTTGATTATTTTTACCTTTATTTAACTAGGCAAGTCAGTTAAGAACAAATTCTTATTTTCAATGATGGCCTAGGAACAGTGGGTTAACTGCCTGTTCAGGGGCAGAACGACAGATTTGTACCTTGTCAGCTCGGGGGTTTGAACTTTCAAACTTCTGGTTACTAGTCTAACACTCTAACCACTAGGCTACCCTGCCGCCCCAATTTGATATATATAGGGGGGATACCGGTACAGAGTCAATGTGCGGGGACACTGGTTAGTTGAGGGAAAATGTACATGTAGGTAGAGTTATTAAAGTGACTATGCATAGATTATAACAACAGTGAGTAGCAGCAGTGTAAAATAGGGGGAAAGGTGGGGCCTAGGCACACCTGTATTTGGGGAGTTTCTCCATTCTACTCTGCAGATCCTCTCAAGCTCTGTCAAGTTGGACGGGGAGCGTCGCTGCACAGCTATTTTCAGGTCTCTCCAGAGATGTTCGATTGGGTTCAAGTTCGGACTCTCGCTGGGCCATTCAAGGACATTCAGAGACTTGTCCCGAAGTCACTCCTGCGTTGTCTTGTCTGTGTGCTTAGGGTCGTTTTCCTGGTGGAAGGTGAACCTTCACCCCAGTCTTAGTTCCTGAGCGCTCTGGAGCAGGTTTTTTTTATTTTATCAAGGACCTCTGTACTTTGCTCCGTTCATCTTTCCCTCAATCTTGACTAGTCTCCCAGTAGCTCCCGCTGATAAATATCGCTACAGCATGATGCTGCCACCACCATGCTTCACCGTAGGGATGGAGCCAGGTTTCCTCCAGACACTTGGCATTCAGGCCAAAGAGTTCAATCTTGGTTTCATCAGACCAGATTAGGTGGTCTTTTTTTAGGTGCCTTATTGGCAAACTCCAAGAGGGCTCTCATGTGCCTTTTACTGAGGATGTCCTGGCCACTCTACCATAAAGGCCTGATTGGTAGAGTGCTGCAGAGATGGTTGTCCTTCTGGAAGGTTCTCCCATCTCCACAGAGGAACTCTGGAGCTCTGTCAGAGCGACCATCGGGTTCTTGGACACCTGCCTGACCAAGGCCATCTCCCCCAATTGCTCAGTTTGGCCGGGTGGCCAGCTCTAGGAAGAGTATCGGTGGTTCCAAACTTCTTCCGTATAAGAATGATGGCCACTGTGTTCTTGGGGACCTTCAAAGCTGCAGACATGTTTTGGTACCCTTCTCCAAGATATGTGCCTCGACACAATCCTGTCTCGGAGCTCTACGGACAATTCCTTCTACCTCATGGCATGGTTTTTGCAATTTAATTTAACACAGGTGGACTCTAATCAAGTTGTAGGAACATCTCAAGGATGATCAATGGAAACAGGATGCACCTGAGCTCCATTTCGAGTCTCATAAGGTCTGAATTGTTTTATTTTTTAATACATTTGGAAAAATGTCTAAATATCTGTTTTCGCTTCGTCATTATGGGGTATTGTGTGTAGATTGATGAGGAAAAACATTTATTTAATCCATTTTAGAATAAGTTTGTAATGTAACAAAACGTTGAATAAAGGAAGGAGTCTGCAAAAGTTTCTGAATGCACTGAACATAGTCCTCCATATGACCCCTGTGGAATATAAAATGAACTAAGGGAGAGGATTTTATTGGTAACTTGAGCCATGTTTTAACATGATCCTTCATCCCTGGGAAATAGACATGGACAACAGTAGAGATTAGAGGATCAGTTTACAAAACGGATGTTCAGCCTCTTAGTCCACTCAAACAGTACACATTGACCTAACTCAACATCAACGCTCGCTTGAACAAAATACATTTTCAAATGCAACTGTTAACAGCAAAACAAAATGGCACCAGGTATACAGGCCTACAGGGCAAATATTGAACGCCGCAATTAGTTAAACAATGTGACATGTGTGACCTGGTCATGTGGCGGTTTATGATCTGTTCACGGGGTTGGTGCCCTTTAGGGTCAAGTCTCTGGGACTCCCCGGCACCAAACTCCTCTCGGTCACACACTGAGAACCACCCAGCACCTGGCATCAGCTGGCCTAGCAGGACAGGTGGGGTGACAGTGACCCTGGGACACTGGCCTCATCCCCTAACAAACCCCTTCCTTTAATGACTGTAACGGCTTTCATATAGTGAAGGAGAGTCGGACCAAACTGCAGCGTGTCGATTGCGATCCATGTTTATTTAAACAAACGTAAGCACGACTAAACACAAACACTACAAAACAATAAACGAAAACAGCCTATACTTGTGTCAACTAACATCAAACAAGGACATCAAGACACTCAGGACAATCACCCACGACAAACTCAAAGAATATGGCTGCCTAAATATGGTTCCCAATCAGAGACAACGATAAACACCTGCCTCTGATTGAGAACCACTCCAGACAGCCATAGACTTTGCTAGATAACCCCACTAGCTACAATCCCAATACATACACACCAGAACCCCAGGACAAAACACACCACAATACAAAAAACCCGATGCCACACCCTGGCCTGACCCAATACATGAAGAAAAACACAAAATACTTAGACCAGGGCGTGACAATGACACTAGACTAGAAACAGCTTATTTTACAATCAGACAGATACAGTAAGCAAAAAGCCATTTCAATCAATCAGTCAATCAATCTATAAATTACAATAACCAGTCGTCGACCCCAAAGTCCAAGCAGAAGCAGAACCAAAGTGTCCAGGAAAAACTCCCAAGTATGAAGAACCCTAGAGAGGAACCAGGCTTTCCATATGTGAATGAGTAAATATCATATTTATGATTCTTGTCATACTTGTTTATAGCTAGGCTATATTACTAATGATTGGAAGTGACCTGCAGAATTCGATAGACCACGTCTCTACTGTAGTTGAAAAAGCACTGGATGACCTTTCCTAAAAATGATTAGTAGAACGTCCAAATATATCCTTTGCGGTGGGCTGTCACCGGCATCAGATTTAAAGCCATGCAATGATGGAAACCCCCCTCCGAGGCCCGTCCTCCCTGGATATGGAGAGATGGAGAGGAGTTGACGCGACACATGATCTAGGCATCTATGCCAGCAGCCAAGTCTTCAGCATTCTCACGTCAATGTCTTAGATTTTTTTATGATTATTATATTTTTCATCTAAACCATGATTGGACGACAGTAAGCATGAGGGTTCGCTGGGTTCTCATGACGGTGGGTCACGATGACACAGCATGACACAGAGAGGCGTGTTGTGGTCCGATTGGGGATCCAGGGAGAATGTGAGAATGCACCCTCGGTATGGCGCGGCGCAAGGTCACGTTAAGATAAATATACTTAGTGACCTTTTATAGAGTAACATACATGTATGATAGCTATTAACCTATAATCATGATGACGTTGATCCACAGTTTCAATTTTAAAAAACGCAAGTCTTCTATACTTCTTTCTCTTTTATCATGATTACCAAGTATAGTCAAGGAGAATAAGGAATTATTATTGCAGAAACCCAAAATTACTGTTCTAGAAATGTAAGTGTAGCAATAATTTCTCATTCATTCAATCTACCACAGCTGGTACAAATGAAATACAGTTTCAAGTGAATAATATGGCTGTTCTGTCACTGAATCACTTTCTGGTGAAATGGGCTCAATCTATAAATCTCTTTAATACAGATAGGATGCACTGGTCATAAATCTTTTGTACATTTTTTAAAATGTATTTTTTACCTTTATTTAACTAGACAAGTCAGTTAAGAACAAATTCTTATTTACAATGACGGCCTACCCTGGCCGAACCCTCCCCTAACCCAGAAGACGCTGGGCCAATTGTTCGCCGCCCTATGGGACTCCCGATCACGGCCGGTTGTGATACAGCCGGGGATCAAACCCGGGTCTTAGAACCCTGCGCTACTCGGTCCCCCCCGGGATGAGATTTTTATATGGGGGCCCATTGAACAACGCATGGGTGGGTGAACTCTGGGTGAGCTGCTGAACTTATACCTTAAATAATGCAGATCAAAATAAAAGGCTGTACTGTTTCTGGAGATACTGACGCGTTTCGGACAACACTGCATGGTACTTAGCAACCTCCTCCCGTGACAAACGCCCCTTAACGTGTGCCGAATACCCAGCATGGCATGCATTCTGCATCTAGGTCCTTTCATTACATCTCCTAAATAAGTCCTGCATTACCTCCGCTCGTCTGGACAGATAGGAATGGAACGGTGGGTGTGTCCGAATGGTGTAACTATAGAAACAAACAAACCAAGCTTTTTATATAACTGTATAACCCCAATGGTTATTTATTTATTTATTTCTACGGTTTAAGAAACTATTTCTGTTTCGCTCCAAGCAGGATATGGTTTCCTCTCTAGTTGTCATCCAACCCAGGCAGTACTGTAGTTCATTATGGACCATTAGATTGTTCCAGGGGTTAAATGCTAAGTAGAAAATGCTAGCAGTGACTGCCAAAAGAGCTGCGCTGAGTGTATGTGCTGCCTGTGGATGCTGCTAATAAGGGTCATTAGCCTAGGATTAGCCTAGCATTAGCACAAGCCTAGCATTAGCCTAGTGTTAGCATTAGCCATAGTTGTTGAGTCACAGTACAGTGACAGTATATAACACATGGCATAGTGCTGACTGACTCATTAGCTTGACTGTACTGTATCAATGTCCTAGTTGTGTGAGGTTTACCTTCTCTGTTCCCTTGGAACCATGTTCTTAATGATGGCCTTTGGTAAACAGAGAGAGGTTGGGCAGGGGCCAGGGCATTCAGCTCCTGCTGCTGCCAGGGCTCACTTCACCATCCTGGGGACAGGCACACGATGACAGACCCTTAATGACCCATGATGGATGGAGAACAAAGCCGAAGTCTATTCTCAAATCCCCCCCTTTCCTCCCGAGAAGAGATTGGGAATTCCTACTGTCTATGTCATGCTTGACTTTTTCAGCAGTTGTTCGTTCCACTAAGGTGAAGTCAAATTGAGGTCCAGGCAGAAGCTTACATGACTCATGCTTTCCGGTAATGTATATTTTCCCCATCTTCCAAATTTACCCATTACAACCATCGAGAGTTTAGGACTATAAGGTTCTATCTGCATTTTTGTCAAAATTGAATTATTGCCATAGCCTTGTTCTGTTCAATGTTCTCTGCATTTATAGTACTCTAAATACCCCAATTCATGTTGTTAAGTTCCAAAGAATACAAGATACTAATCACTGACACCATTCAAGCCAATGAGGGTTCGGAACTTTAAAGCCAATTATCTCAGAATCACCTTTTTGCAGATATAAACTTAAAGGGGATTTTTTTTACTTTAAACTCGGACAAAACAGAGATGCTAGTTCTAGGTCCCAATAAACAAAGAGATCTTCTGTTGGATCTGACAATTATTCTTGACGGTTGTACAGTCGTCTCAAATAAAACTGTGAAGGACCTCGGCGTTACTCTTGAACCCTGATCTCTGTTTTGACGAACATATCAAGAATATTTCAAGGACAGCTTTTTTTAATCTTCGCAACACTGAAAAAATCTGAAACTTTCTGTCCAAAGATTATGCAGAAACATGTATCCATGTTTTTATCCCTTCTAGATTAGACTACGGCAATGCTCTACTTTCCAGCTACCCGGATAAAGCACTAAATTAACTTCAGTTATTGCTAAACACGGCTGATAGAATCTTGACTAGAACCAAAACATTTGAACATATTACTCCACTGCTAGCCTCTCTACTCTGGATTCCTGTTAAGGCTAGGGCTGATTTCAAGGTTTTTACTGCTAACCTACAAAGCATTACATGGGCCTGCTCCTACCTATTTTTCTGATTTGGTCCTGCCGTACATACCTATATGTACGCTACGGTCACAAGAGGCCTCCTTACTGTCCCTTGAATTTCTAAGAAAACAGCTGGAGGCAGGGCTTTATAGAGCTCAATTTTTATGGAATGGTCTGCCTATCCATGTGAAAGATGCAGACTAGGTCTCAACCTTTAAGTCTTTATTGAAGACTCATCTCTTCAGTAGGTCCTATGATTGAGTGTAGTCTGGCTCAGGAGTTTGAAGGTGAACGGAAAGGCACAGGAGCGACTACTGCTCCTTGATGTCTCTGCCTGGCCGGTTCCCCTCTCTCACTGGCTTACTGGTGCTCTTCCATGCTGTCCCTAGGAGGGGTGGGTCACTTGAGTGAGTTGAGTCACTGATGTGATCTTCCTGTCCGGGTTGGCGCCCCCCTTGGGTTCGTGCCGTGGGCGACATCTTCGTGGGCTGTACTCGGCCTTGTCTCAGAGTAGTAAGTTGGTGGTTGAAGATATCTCTCTATTGGTATGGGGGCTGTGCTTTGGCAAAGTGGGTGGGGTTATATCCTGCCTACTTGGCCCTTTCCAGGGGTATCGTCGGACGGGGCCACAGTGTCTCCCGACCCCTCCTGTGTCAGCCTCCAGTATTTATGCTGCAATACTTTGTGTTGGGGGGCTAGGGTCAGTCTGTTATATCTCCTGTCTTATCCGGTGTCCTGTGTGAATTTAAGTATGCTCCCTCTAATTCTCTCTCTCTTTTTCTATCTTTCTCTCCTTCTCTCTCTCTTTCTCTCTGAGGACCAAAGCCCAAGGACCATGCATCAAGACTACCTGGCCTGATGACTCCTTGTTGTCCCCAGTCCACCTGATCGTGCTGCTGCTCCAGTTTCAACTGTTCTGCCTGCGGCTATGGAACCCTGACCTGTTCACCAGACGTGCTACTTTGTCCCGGACCTGCTGTTTTGGACTCTCTCTCTCTCTACCGAACCTGCTGTCTCTAACTCTGAATGATCGGCTATGAAAAGCTAACTGACATTTACCCCTGAGGTGCTGACCTTTTGCACCCTCTACAACCACTGTGATTAATTATTAGGTGACTCTGCTGGTCATCTATGAACATTTGAACATGTTGGCCAAGTACTGTTATAATTTCCAACCGACACAGCCAGAAAAGGACTGGCCACCCCTTAGAGCCTGGTTCCTCTCTAGGTTTCTTCCTAGGTTCCGACCTTTCTAGGGACCTTTTCCTAGCCACCGTGCTTCTACATCTACATCTGCATTGCATCTGCATTGCTTGCTGTTCGGGGTTTTAGGCTGGGTTTCTGTACAGCACTTTGTGACTGATGTAAAAAGGGCTTTATAAATACATTTGATTGATTGATAATTCCAAGTGCTCCCATAATTTTGTCTTTATCTTCCATGAATTTGATTTACAGAAGTTCCTAACAAATGACTAGTCATGCATATACATTGTCAAACATCTATCATGTACACTGAGTACACCAAACATTAGGAACACCTCCCCAATATTGAGTTGGGATATTAAGAGTAACCTGGCAAAAGAATATAAAGAAAAATCATTTAATTATATAATCTACATTCTTGTGGAAAAAAAGGTGCTATCTGGAACCTAAAAAGGGTTCTCCGGATGTCCCCATAGGATAACCCTTTTTGGTTCCAGGTAGAACCCTTTTAGGTTCCATATAGACCCTTTCCGCAGAGGGTTCTACATGACACCCAAAAGGTTTCTACCTGGATCTAAAAAGGCTTCTCCTATGGGGACAGCCGGAGAACCCTTTTGGAACCCTTTTGGAACCCTTTTTTTTCTAAGAGTGTAGGCTACCATATGAGGACATAAACATTTGTTTTACTTTAGCGTTATATATGTCTGTAAATTCCTAACTATGTCCATGACACCACTTACTTCTGCGTACTGCTGTGTACTGTAGCACCACCACCTCGTCGTGTAGGTCGTCTGGTCATATCTGTCACACTGTGTTCACGCCATGTTTAAAAACATTCTTTGCATTCTCAACAAGTCCGTAAAGTTTATAGCACTTGAACATCTCATAACATCTACATCATGGTGTTGATGAATGGGTTGTTACAGCTGCACGGGACAGTTGTGGACATGCATCCCTGTAGGCCAATGTCAGTAGTGAAGAGGAGTAACGTTACTGGTAGAGGACATACCGTTATTTTACTAGGCTGCACAGTGCTCACCTTTGCGCAATCAAAGCTGCTGTGCTAATGGCAGCCCAATACTGCTAATGGCAGCCCAAGCTGCTGTGCCTTTACACAGGCAGCCCAATACTGATTTGTGTTTCACTGATTGTCTTTTGACCAATCAGATTAGTTCTGAAAAAGATCTGATGTGAAAAGATCTGATGTGATTTGTAAATGACCAATTAGTGGAAAATGATCCGAATTTGTCTGCCTGTGTAAACGCAGCCCTAATCACCCATAGTTTTGCACTCAAGTGAGCAAGCTTAGTCATGTCTGTTAATAAATGTGAAGCAGATGCTGAGGTGGAGGATTGGACAGTGAGGAGACAGACAGGATGTTCTGGTGCTCACCACTCAGAGGCTTTTATTTACAATATTAACAGGTGCAGGACAAACTGGCCAATATACGTTGTACAGAAAATAACAAACAGGACGTTGACAAAGACTTGAATTTTTTTATTTTATCAAAGATATTCTCAGTAAAAACTATTCAGGCAACAACTATTTGCCCATAACAAAACTCAGGTATGGCTCTACTCTAGCCAACCTGCTACCTGCCCAGCCTGTACTCTATCCAGGAACTCCTTTCCGCTAGGAATGTTCCAACATGATAGCCCACAATACCTTTCTATCACAAATGCATAATTTCACATGGACATACCAACATTTCATAAACAACGGTTTTCCATCATTTCACATGGACACATTGGGGGTTCTACTAAGCTAACAAATGGAATTGTTTTAAGATGGTCATACCAAGGATCGTTTGGATATTTGATTTTGAATTTTAGGTCCCTTGTAGCTATAAAAAACAAACATTATTTGATAAAAATATTGAATTTAAGCTTTACTACTTGTTGGCGATACATTGCAGTGACAATTAATAAAGTCTTTCTCAAAACACTAATTTGTTTCAGTGTCATTGTCTAGAAGTCACAGACAATAAGGCAATGGCAAATACTCAGCACCTTCATACTTCACACTAAATTCAGTCGCCTCATACTTGGATCTTGTCATAGAAAATCCTACTTCAGTGAACCTATGGGCCCTGGCACTTCTAGTGGAAAACCTGGAACTGTAGGCTACATGAGGGTCAAACCCTGCATCTTGGGGGAAGAGGGAAGGGGACAGTACAGTTGCAGTGGGGTGGAATGTTTTCTTAGTTGTGGATGGAGTGTCCCATATAGCAGAGCTGGGTCTGCAGCTGCTGTCCAGGCAAGAGCCATGCACCCTGCCGGGACGCTGTCTGCCACAGTTACAGTATATTACATGGGAATGTTACATTGCACTGTACTGTGTCGTTGAATGACCAGACTAGCCCACTTGTCCATGCTGTCCCCATTCTGTCAGGTATAAAGTTACTGTAATGGCTTACATTCATGGGAATTGGCCTATATGGATCGGGGGAAATTAAAATGTTTCTTACAGAAGAAATATGGAAAGCGTATGCATAACCATAGTAGCAATTCAAAATGAACAGTTTGGAGATTGAGAAAATAATTAGACTAAAGGACAAAACAGTCAATCTGACACAAGACTGAATCCAAACACTACAGTGTTGATTTTATGTGCATTTGACATTTACTGTACTTTTCCCCGCATTTGTTGATAAGGAAATCTGAAATACTCTGGACACATTCAGTAACATAAGAATATTCATGGGACATTTGGGGTAGGTACAACATAAGACAAAAAAAAGACCCCAAAAAAGTGTTTGAGTGAGAGGACTAACTGGTTTCTTTCCCCAGGTGGCCACAAACCTCTCCAAAGTAATCAATGCACTTTTATGACTCAAAGAGTCTTTACCTCTAAGGTGCTTTTTTTCAGCTCTCCTAGCTGCTGTTGAGGAACTAGAGCAAGCAGAGTTGTTGAACACAGCCCTGTATTCCCAGCATCACACAATTACTGTTGTTTACACATTTCCAAAAAAGGTCCATTATGAATCAAAATCTGGTCAAGTGGGCATCATTTGAAAGCGTACACTACTGCCAACATGACTAGCTAAGTTATAAAATGCCTTTTTTGTTGTTCAGTGCTCCAACTCCTTTTTATCTTGAATGAGTCCTCTAGGAAGTTTTTCTTGGTAAGCCATTCTTACGATCTTACAGTGTTAGGCTTTCACAAGGAAATTCAGAGAAGCAGATTGTAATTTGTGTGTATAGAATAGTCACGAGTGCATTCGGATGCTTGTTCCACGCCAAATTTCTTCACAATATGACAAACATGCTCATATATATATTTTAAATTATTATACACAATTATCAACAACTTACATCTCTACATAAAACATGTCTAACAAAAACAAAACACAGGGATAAACAAGAAAAAACTAAATACATTAAAATTAAAAAATATATATATATTAAAGTGCAATTGTATTCACTGAAAGAAATTGCATTATAATGATTCAGTAAGATGTTATTCTGTTATTCACTATGGATAATGTCTTAACAAGATGATTAAATTCAATCAAAATTATGTCATTTTTGTTTGTGTATAAAGTATTTGGCAACAATATTTTTTTTTAAATCACTATAATTTCAATGGTCTTGTTATCATTGCAATAGTAACATATTATATCCTTCTTGTTAAAAACATGAGTAGTGTTCAAAACGGTAAATACACGGTAAATACGTGGCAAATACGTGGCAAATACGCGGTACATACGTGGTAAATACGCGGTAAATATGCGGTAAATACGCGGTAAATATGCGGTAAATACGCAGTAAATACATATTCATCAAGGTTTCCCCAAAAATCAGAAAACACAGATATCATCAATAGATGTAGAAATGAGCGCATGCTGTTCAGAACAACCCAGGGTTTGACGCCATGTCATCTTGTAACTGTACATCAAGCTTAGTGATCATAAACGTTGACACTGTGTGCTTCCAACTTTGTGGCAACAGTTTGGGGAAATCCCTTTCCTGTTTCAGCATGACAATGCCCCCTTTCGCAAACAGAGATCCATACAGAAATGGTTTGTCGAGATCGGTGTGAAAGAACTTGACTGGCCTGCACAGCCCTGACCTCAATCCCATCAACCACCTTTGGAACGTCGACTGTGAGCCAGGCCTTATTGCCCAACATCAATGGCCGACCGCACTAATGCTCTTGTGGCTGAAAGGAAGCAAGTCCCTGCAGCAATGTTCCAACATCTAGTGGAAATCCTTCCTAGAATAGTGGAGGCTGTTATAGCAGCAAAAGGGGGCACCAACTCCATATTAATGCCCATGATTTTGGAATGAGATGTTCGAACGAGCAGGTGTCCACATACTTTTGGTCATGTAGTGTATGTTTAGAAGGTCCAATATACCAGATTCTGAACAGGGAGAAGTTCTAGTGGCCACCTTCTTGCCCTGATCACCTCTGATAAGCCCCCCTCCACATCCTCAGAATAGCACCCAGAAAGAGGGTCCACCATAACCCCTTTCTCTTTGCTTTCACCCTTTGACGCAAGCATCCGAATCATCCGGCCCTCCTGTAAAAATAAACAGCGTATAAATAGGGGATACCAAGAAGGATCCGAATACATTTGGATCCGGTTCAGTTCAGGGAGAGGATGGGAGGAGGGTAGTATTCTGCCTCCTTTAGCTGGTTGGCGCGAGGCCCCAATGACTGTGGTCAGGTTTGAAGGGTATGAGCCTGCATTCCAGTGCCTCTCCTGCCGTCACGAACTCACCACAAGGCCCAATGCAGCATTTCAGCTCTTAATGGTGGATTAAGATGTAAAAACCACCCGATTGGTCCACTGGCTGTAGGGACTGGTGTTATCACCTGGCGTTGTCACTAGGCAGAACAGGACAGAAGCCCTGGAGACAAGCTTCATATAGCACCTGGAACAGGCCCAAAAACTAGGCACTAGATGGGTGGTACTATAACTACATTACATAAGACTTTAAAAAGTTTGTATGATCACGATAATCATAAGTAAGCGTTAATGCACAAGACTGTGCATTGTCAGGGAATAACTACACCTCCAGTGGTGTGAGAAGGCACACGGGCCGAAGGAGTTCACCCTGAAGGAGTTGTAGCTACAATGTCATGGTCCATCCATGTTCCACGGCTATATTCAAGGTGATGATGAGCTAGCTATTGAACACCAGTCCAGCTAAAAGAGCCCTGCTAGAGACTTGAGGGAGTGCTGCACTGCAGTCCCAGGAATGTGTGGCACAGTGTCAGGGAATTCCTGTCTTTTAACGCTGTCACTTTGAAGCGAACGCATTTGCACCTGTAGCTTGTGTTTACACTTACCAAAACCTGACCGGCTGGACCGGAGGTGGGATGTGTTTACACTTACCAAAACCTGACCGGCTGGACCGGAGGTGGGATGTGTTTACACTTACCAAAACCTGACCGGCTGGACCGGAGGTGGGATGTGTTTACACTTACCAAAACCTGACCGGCTGGACCGGAGGTGGGATGTGTTTACACTTACCAAAACCTGACCGGCTGGACCGGAGGTGGGATGCTGGACAGTTGGCCGGTCATCAAGAAGAAATGACATGTTTGAGACTATGGGAACTTTGTTGCAATGACAGCTATTTTAAAAAGGTTTCTTGAAATGTTATTTTCTTCTTGAATAATCTGAGAGAAGGAAGTGTTGTCTCCACGCTTTTAGAAAAACCACAACTAGATGCTGCAGATGTTTTTGATCGATTTATTAAAAATGTACAAAGAGAAACAGGTGTTCTAGACAGAGCATTATTTATTGAAACGTCTTCTAGACAACTTAGCTTTTTACATTTTATTTGTGTCAAGATTTCAGACTTAAAAAAGGAGGTATATTGTGACACTACATTGGGATGTTTGTGAATGAGTGTGTAGAAAGAGGATAAACTATCCTTTAAAGGAAATAGTTTGCAGTTGTTGCCCATGTCCCACCTCTCCCAGCTGTTTCTCCCTAAAGACATACTTCCTATTACACCTCTCCCAGCTGTTTCTCCCTAAAGACATACTTCCTATTACACCTCTCCCAGCTGTTTCTCCCTAAAGACATACTTCCTATTACACCTCTCCCAGCTGTTTCTCCCTAAAGACATACTTCCTATTACACCTCTCCCAGCTGTTTCTCCCTAAAGACATACTTCCTATTACACCTCTCCCAGCTGTTTCTCCCTAAATACATACTTCCTATTACACCTCTCCCAGCTGTTTCTCCCTAAAGACATACTTCCTATTACACCTCTCCCAGCTGTTTCTTTCTGTCATAGCGAAGCTATATCACAGTATCACTTTAATTTCCCCTGGATCATGAACCAACACTGCTATCTTCTTAGCTAAATTGTTTATAGACAGAGAAAACAAACTTAATCAACTAGCCTATATAATATGAATTGAAAGAAATACTTTGTTTTCAGGCGTCTCCGATGACTTGACCTTTGACGTCACGTTTTATCTTCAGCCTAAAAAACACAAAGAAAAACAACGTGGAAGTCAGCATGAAGTCAGTGGGTCACTCACGATTCAAATGATTCATTTTGTTGTGCAGAACAGTTATTCATCTGTAAAGCACTTAGCTTCAACCTTTGCTAATCCTGCTTTGTAATCGATGGAGCGTCACGATGGGGGAGATCAAACTGGGCCACCTTTCAGGGCTTTTTTAACTTTCTCCTCAGTTTCCTCCATCTATGTTTCTACCTGGCAGTTTCCTCCATCTATATTTCTACCTGGCTGGATTTTCCTGGAAAGTTGTTTCCTTAGTCATCCTGTGACACCACTATCCTTGCTCTCGTCAACTGTAACCCCCTGCCATACCTTCTGCTTTGAACATGTTTACGTGGCCTCTGACCTTTGACACCTGTGCTGAAACATCTGTTTGCGGGACAGGATACCGGACATGGGAAAAAAAAAAAAAAACTATTGAATTGATTTATGATGACCCTTTTATGGATTCCTCGAACCGGTGTATGCCCCCTAGGTGTGAAGACCGTGGAGTTGAGGTGGTTCAACTCCTTAAAAAGCCATTGATGACTTCGACTAGATTAACTTTTAGAGATTGACAAAAAGCTGTGTGTACAGATTTCATACATAAAACTCCTACATACCCAAATAAGAATTGAAGGCAGCTAACAGATGCTTATTGGATATCTATGGAGTGGAGTACATCACCAAATCAATGGAAACCGACCATGCTGTAGGAGTGTCTCATCCTCACAGCTCTTATATCCTGCCATTGCACTTTCAAATGTGACCCCCGGTAATCTCAAATGCATGCAATAAAAAGGAGACCAGGTAACAGAGAACAGCTTTATGTGATTACTAAGAGGCTGATTGCATATTGCAGAGCTTATGTGATTACTAAGGGTCTGATTGCATATTGCAGGACAGGTGAGCTCTCGCACAGCTCTGTAAAGTGGCTGGGCTAAACTGAGCTAAAGTTGAGCCATATAGGAACAGATAGGCATCTGTGTGGAGAGAACCCCCAGTTAGGCAGTTACTATAGTGAAGGAGAAACCTAGTCACTGAAAGGCTTGACATTCCACTGGGGATTTAGTGACTCTGGGGAAAATGCTACTAAGGCTAACCTGAGTCCAGCTAGAGACTACCACCTCCTCAATCTGGTCTCTGAACAAGAGCTCAAATGCTGGGTTACAAAAGTAGTGATTACAATTGATTAGATTGCTCACATTGTAGTAAGGCCTAGGAGTCAAGTGTTTGAACTGTAGCGGAGGTAAGTTTCCACCTATCATTTTGTTAACAGATAGTAATAGACCAAAACCTCAGCCGGTTTTCAGTCTCATTACCTACAACCTGCATAAACCTGTTTACTACCTTCACCTTTACCCCCCTCTAAAAACAGGTGGAAACTAAGTGAAATTCGAAATCCTTTGTCCTAAACTGACTATATACCTGTTTTATTATTGCTTTATGACATCACAGAGGGAAAGTTTCAAACATGACAATTTATCACCGCTCTTTCCATCTCCTCTGGGCTTTTACAGCGTGCAGTAAAGCAGGCCTTTTGGAAACGTCCACTGGTCATCACAACGGTCTCCTCTAAACTACCTGTTCCATGCAGTCAATATTCCTACACTGCATGGTAGAATACAATAGAACTGTAATTGTCCATTTGGTCAGAAGACGTTTCCATAAAGACGTTTTTGGAAACACTTTGAATGAAAGGGCAATGCATGTGTCTAAGCTAATTACCTACCTATTAGTATGGGCATGTAAAAACAGCAAAATAACCGATGAGAGAAAATAACTAGGGACGCAAAACCTGTTTGATCTGACAGATTAACAACTGAAAGGTTAAGTGCTGAAAAGTTTAATAGCTAATCGTAATATCTTTTAGGTCAAAGCAATGCAGCGATTTACTACATATTTAGTATGCAGTTGTTAATATCAATGGGAAAGCTTGCTGAGGAAGAACACGACCGCAAGTTCATTTAAAGGTACAGTGTTTCATCTAATAGGTTTATGTGCAATATAAACATAGTGCATTACATTAACAACAAAAGCCAAATTCATCAGTCATGAATATGCACAGCCCTGCGTCAACTTGCATTACTATTTCTCAACTAGTAACATTTCACTATCAAACATCTCCATTTTAAAACCATAAACACACATCAAAATGTAGCAATAGTGGCAGAAGTGTAACATACCTAATGCGTTATTTTAAAGTAAAACTGTTCTTACACCTGGAGAGTGGGGAGAAAAGTCCCCCAACTGAGATGACAAACACACTGAAAGACACAGGCATATTAAGCCGTGGTGTGACTCGTCAGTTTGGGCCGGAGGAAGGAATGTTGGAGGTTGGAGCTGATGCTTGAGGCGATACCAGCAGGAGAATGTCCATCTTTCACCAAGTCTCTGATCACAGTAGGCCCAGAGGCCCGGAGAGTAGGTTCGACCCAGGAGGAGTGGACAGGAATGCTAAAACAACCAATTTTGTTGGATGGGGACACCGGCTGAAAATACAACAAGCAGGGGATGTGACAGGTCAATCCCTTACATACTATTGAAGTCACAGACAGTATAACATTATAGGGATGGACATTAAGCTGTTATGGCTGCTGCTCCTTCCAAACAGTGTGCCTCCAGGACACAATCTGACCACATGGGGACTGTCAATGAGATCAGAAAGATGACTGGTTTGGTACTATGACGTCAGTCCATCCAGAGATAGTAAGATAGTTTGAAATACCATGCTCTCTCTTGACTGATGTAGAGATTTGGTTATGGCTCATGAGAATAGAAATACCTTATCAGGAACTAAGACTAAATCCATCCACAGTACTTATTGCTTTGTACATAGAAAGGTGACAGTATTTGTGAATGAGTGTGGAGAAGGCATCACCAGGGCCCAGTTATCTAGATTTCACCTATCGGATAGGATGAAATGCATAGAAATAGAATGAATAGAACATAGTAATTATTGACTTGAATTGGGACACCCGTTCTATTCATTTAAATGGTATCCGATTGCCAAAATCCGGCTAGATAACTTTTGAAAAACTGAGCCTAGGGACTCTAGATGAGCTGAAAGGATCGGCCACTTCCCTAATCCGGCATTTGGCAGGCAGACTCAATTCCCAGGAGATTATCTGGATAATCCTGCCCCAGGGGAATTCTGTTCAGTAAACATTAGTTCTGCTGACTACTAGAGACGTTCGACTAACTGCACCTCCCAACAAATGATTTTCTGAACTCTTAGTAGGTACTCAAAGCTGACTGTTTGTAAAACAACTGGAAGTGACAGATGGTGTTGGTCAGAGGAACTGTAAGGGTTTTGTTCAATGGCTGGATTATTGTCCTTCATTGTTAGTCTAGGATACCAGATTTCTACTACAGAGTATAGATACGTATAGTATAGATCTTAATTTGATCACCCTATTGCAGGAGAACTTTCCTGCAATGCAGGACATTTAAAACTCGTGGACTATTTGGGGTTCAAAAAGGTTTAGTAATTCCACGATGAAATTTCAGACTTGATTTTCCCTTACGAAATATGTATTTACCCCTACAAAAATGTAGATAAATTATAATCCACTTTTCCTGTTGCAAACTGTCTCAAATTAAGATCCTACATCTGCAACAGACTGCCCTTTGGCCTGGTCTCCTTTGTAAAGCTCAATGGAACATCCGGATGCAATAATAGAATAGAGTAGTAGCCTCTATCTCTAGGAATAGTGTCTGGGCAAAGTGGGCATCACATCATAGCATGCTACCAGATCACACACACAATGTCAAGGGCTGCTGCTAGCCGCAATGAAGATAGGTGCTATTCGGAAAACCCTGTGTCGAACAACGGGCCCCTATTTAGAGAGCTGGGTGATCCCTGATAAGCTAAGCTACCAAGGTGTAAATACCATTTCCATATAGCATATCAAACTTATAGCCATATTATTTTATTGCCATTGCCTTTCTATCGTCTGCTTTCCTTTGTTGACAGACCGGTATTATTATTATTATTATTATTATTATAATAAAGCGAAGTCAATAATGGTGTGTGTCTTACAGCACTTGGCAACCAGCCGTCTGCTAGCATGGTGGGAATACAAGAGAGAAGGGAAAATGTGACCGCTACGGTGGAACTCTTGGGAAGAGTCTAAAATAAACACTCAAAAAAGGTCAGAGTTCACCGTCCTCTGACATCCATCAAAGATGGGTAAGGTAGAGGGTATGGTGAACAGTGAAATTGTAAAAGTGAGCTCTTAAAAATTATCTTCCTTTACCTGGCTTGTGTGTGTGTGTGTGTGGGGCATCTTTTTATTTTATAGGTGCAATATGCAGAAATCGCTCTGCCATTTCCTGGTTGCTAAAATTCTAATAGTTAGTCTAATTTTAGTTTATGTGACCAAACAAGCAATGTATAGTGTAGAGAATCATTATACCATCTAAACCGCTGTGAAATATCTTATGAAAATACAAAAAAATATGTTCTGTTTGAAGCCGGTGTTTGAAACAGAAAGTAAAATTCACAACAACGAAAGGTAAGAACGGGAAGCATAGAAATAATGCACCTAGAACATATCTACCACTTCTTAGAGTTGAGAATGACACATTTCTATGTGAATTTTGTTGTGTCCCCCAAACAGTTACATATTGCAGCTTTAAGTGTGTGCAGGTCTAGATGTTCCTTGAGGACAATTCCCTCTAGCTCAACCTCTGCATGGACATGTCTCAGTGACCACTAAAGAATGTGGGTGTGTCTCCCAGGACACAGGGAGTACATCACTCTCCTCCTTGTGGTCAGCGTATACCCTTTAATTAGGTTGCGCTGACCTCTGACCTTTTCATTTAGCTTCCACCGCAAAGGGTCACTGAAGGTCAAGGAACCCAAGCAGGAAGTTGGACCGACCTCACCTAGCGGTTTTGTGATGTGGAGACAAGTTCAAGAAGTGAACACGTTAGGTGTGTGTAGTATTATACAAACTAGATCTGACTGACCTCTGGACCAGATAGCAGTGGTAAATGCACTGCCGATATGACTAATGGGTTGGGGCATGGTTTCAGGTCACATAAAGGAGGGATACTTCCTTTCATAAAGAGAGGCATAGTATAGTGTGTAAAAATATCACGGACCAGGGCTAGCAATAGATACTCAAATCAATGGTCTCAATTATAATCCCTTGTATTCTACAGAAAGCTAATGAACAAGGCTAATCAGTTTACTACGCAACAAGAGTTTGATAGCAATGGAAGGCTATATTTTAGGAGACTATATGAGTATGTTTAAACAGCTAAACTATAACTCAAACACAGAGTGAGAGAGAGAAAGAGAGAAAGAGAGAAAGAGAGCGAGAAAGAGACAGCTTCTTCTACAAAGGCAAGCCATGACCACATAATGGGGCTTGCTTTCAAACCAACCTGCCTCTAAATTGTTTGGAAAGCCATGTCCTCTAGCACAGGCTACACATGAAGGTTGACATGGTGTTAACATTGGTGGAGATCCATAATAGTCAATGAGCCTAACGGTATCTAAACTAGCTAAGGGGTTATCTGAATTTTGTCTTTGATTGACTTGTATACTTAGGGTTGTTATAGCAAACAACTGCCGCTAAATCAACTGGCTGAACTAGCAAATGTCTTTTTCACTCAGTTATTGGATTTTTCACAAGATGAATTTGACACCCAGGTTGCTCTGACCTCTGCCACAGAAAGTGATAGTGTTTCAATAGCGAGCAGCTAGCTAGCTACATTAGCTACATTCCACCCACACCAGCAGCTGTGTACGGTACTGTGAGGCAGGGCTGCATCCTAACGTTTAAATATAGTAATGGTTAAATACACGAATGGTTTCACTGAGTGTTGGTAAAACATTTGAAATAAATTTAAAAAACAGGAAAAGGGCGAAGGGCTACAACCAGGTCATGACAGATGCAAAGCTAACAGGAAGCCTTGGGTGAGCCAAATGTTTATAGTACATTAATTAGCACCTGTAAGTGGCCCTCTTGTAAATTTACCCTCTTGCATTCTAAACACATTTAGATCGTCCGAAACATGCCTGACCGCTAAAGCCTAAGGAAAAGACAGCTGGGTTGCAGTTGTAGGAAGTGTTTCTGTCTACCAAAAAAAGTGAATATACTCCCACGTGGAATAGTTATTTATTTATTTAACCTTTATTAAACTAGGCAAGTCAGTAAAGAACAAATTATAATTTACAATGACGGCCTACCAAAAGGCACAAGTCCTCCTGCAGGGACAAGGGCTGGGATTAAAAATAAAAATTGGACAAAAACACACATCACGACAAGAGAGAAAACACAGCACTACATAAAGAGAGACCTAGGACAACACAGCACAGTAGCAACACATGAAAGCAGCACAAAACATGGTACAAACATTATTGGCACAGACAACAGCACAAAGGCTAAGAAGGTAGAGACAACAATACATCACACAAAGCAGCCACAACTGTCAGTAAGAGTGTCAAAGATTGAATAAACAGTGCATTCGGAAAGCATTCAGACCCCTTAACTTGTTCCACATTTGTTACTTTACAGCCTTATTCTAAAATGGATTACATTTTATCCCATCAATCTACACACAATACCCCATAATGACAAAGAAAACAGGTTTTAGAAATGTATTAGGAAAATAATTTACTTACATAAGTATTCAGACCCTTCTCTATGAGACTCAACTTTGCTCAGATGCATCCTGTTTCATTTGATCATCCTTGAAATGTTTCTACAACTTCATTTGAGTCTACCTATAGTAAACTCAATTGATTGGACATGATTTGGAAAGGCACACACCTGTCTATATGAGGTCCCATAGTTGACAGTGCACTTCAGAGCAAAAACCAAGCCATGATGTAGAAGGAATTGTCCGTAGAGCTCTGAGACAGGATTGTGTCGAGGCAGAGATCTGGGGAATGATACCACCAAGACTCTTCCTAGAGCTGGCCGTCTGGCCAAACTGAGCAATCGGGGGAGAAGGGCCTTGGTTAGGGAGGTGACCAAGAACCTTATGGTAACTCTGAACTCCAGAGTTCCTCTATGGAGATGGGAGAAACTTCCAAAAGGGCAACCATCTCTGCAGCACTTCACCAATCAGGCCTTTAATTAAGGTAAAATGTCCAGAAGGAAGCCACTACTCAGTAAGGCACATGACAGCCCATTTGGAGTTTGGACTCTCAGACCACGAGAAACAAGATTCTCTGGTCTGATGAAACCAAGATTGAACTCTTTGGCCTGAATGCCTAGAAGAAACTTGGCACCATCCCTACGATGAAGCATGGTGGTAGCAGCATCATGCTGTAGAAATGTTTATCAGCAGCATGACTGTGAGACTAGTCAGGATCGAGGGAAATATGAACGAAGCAAATAACAGAGATCCTTGATGAAAACCTGCACCAGAGCGCTCCGGACCTCAGACTGGGGCGAAGGTTCACCGTCCAGCAGGAATGGCTTCAGGACATGTCTCTGAATGTCGTTGAGTGGCCCAGCCAAAGCCCAAACTTCAAACTGATCAAAAATCTCTGGAGAGACCTGAAAATAGCTGTTCAGCGACGCTCCCCATCCAACCTGAAAGAGCTTGAGAGGATCTGCAGAGAAGAAAGGGAGAAACTTCCCAAATACAGATGTGCGACGCTTGTTGCTTCATACCTAAGAAGACATGAGGCTGTCATCGCTGCCAAAGGTGCTTCAACAAAGTACAGAGTAAAGGGTCTGCATAATTATGTAAAATGTGAGATTTCAGGTATTTGAATTTTTTGCAAACATTTCTAAAAACCTGTTTTTGCTTTGTCATTATGGGGTATTGTGTGTAGATTGATAAGGGGAAAAATCAATTTAATCCATTTTAGAATAAGGCTGTAACGTAACAAAATGTGGAAAAAGTCAAGGGGTCTGTATAATTTCCGAATGTACTGTACATGTACAGTACTAGTCAAAAGTTGACACCTACACCAACTTTATTTTTACTATTTTCTACATTGTAGAATAATAGTGAAGACATCAAAACTATGAAATAACACATATGGAATCGTGTAGTAACCAGAAAAGTGTTAAAAATATATAATTATTGGCATTCTCTCAACCAGCTTCACCTAGAATGCTTTTCCAACAGTCTAGAAGGAGTTCCCACATATGCTTGCCTAGTTGTTGGCTGCTTTTCCTTCACTCTGCGGTCCAACTCATCCCAAACCATCTCAATTGGGGGTGAGATCGGGTGATTGTGGAGGCCAAGTTATCTGCTACGGCACTCCATCACTCTCCTTCTTGTTCAAATAGCCCTTACACAGCCTGGAAGTGTGTTGGGTTATTGTCCTGTTGAAAAACAAATGAAAGTCCCACTATGCACAAACCAGATGGGACGGCGTATTGCTGCAGAATGCTGTGGTAGCCTTGCTGGTTATGTGTGTCTTGAATTCTAAATAAATCAGAGACAGGGTCACCTGCAAAGCAACCCCCACACCATCGAACCTCCTCCTCCATGCTTCACGGTGGGAACCAGACATGCAGAGATCATCCGTTCACCTACTCTACGTCTCACAGAGAGCAGAGGTAACGCTGGGTCTTCCTTTCCTGTGGCGGTCCTTATGAGAGCCAGTTTCATCATAGCGCTTGATGGTTTTTGCGACTGCACTTGAAGAAACTTTCAAAGTTCTTGAAATGTTCCGTATTGACTGACCTTCATGTCTTAAAGTAATGGACTATAATTTCTTTGCTTATTTGAGCTGTTCTTGCCATAATATGGACTTGGTCTTTTACCAAATAGGGCTATATCAGTATACCACCCCTACCTTGTCACAACACAACTAATTGACTCAAAGGCATTAAGAAGAAATTCCACAAATTAACAAGGCACACCTGTTAATTGAAATGCATTCCAGGTGACTACCTCATGAAGCTGGTTGAGAGAATGTTAAGAGTGTGCAAAGCTGTCATCAAGGCAAAGGGTGGCTACTTTGAAGAATCTCAAATATAAATACATTTTGATTTGTTGAACACTTTCCTGGTTACTACATGATTCCATATGTGTTATTTCATAGTTTTGATGTCTTCACTATTATTCTACAATGTAGAAAATAGCAAAAATAAAGAAAAATCCTTGAATGAGTAGGTGTGTCTGGTCCTGTATATGTCAATAGATCCACTGTTACAATCCGGCCTGGATCAGCACTACAAATAGAGGCAAACAAACAAGGTGTGAGGACTTACAGAGAAATCAACCATCTGTGATGGATGCAGCACAGCAACGTCAAACAGTGGAGGCTGCTGAGGGGAGGACGGCACACAAATAATGGCTGGAATGGAGTCAATGGAATGGTATCAAACACGTGGTTTCCATGTGGTTTATACCATTCCAATGACTCCATTCCAGACATTACTTTGAGTCATCCTCCCCTCAGCAGCCTCCAGTGACTTCAACGTAGGAGGGGACCCAGGCCAGTGTGTGTGTGTGTGTGTGTGTGTGTGTGTGTGTGTGTGTGTGTGTGTGTGTGTGTGTGTGTGTGTGTGTGTGTGTGTGTGAGAGAGAGCGTTTGCGGAGCCCAGCCAGCATAGGGCATGTCTGAAGGCCTTTAACTCATTTTCTGAGCATCAAAGGGAACCTTGACTCTGCATCTCTCAACACACTGGCTGAGTAGAAACACGGAAACAGGGAGGCAATTCAAGACCTTCTGTGTTGCGCTGGTTTAAATCAGTAGGGCACAAGGGATTAAAGAAGGGGTGTACGAAATGTTGAGGGTAATGGCTTTACAAAATGAGATGTGGGGTGTCATTTGACAGTGTTGTGTGATAAACAATGACTATGAAGATGCTCATTATGTGGTATTTCAGTCAGTAATGGAATTTAGGGATTACAAGTTGACATCAGGTCAGGAATTCATGTTAAACCAGATGCATGCATTTCATGATCAAAGAAATGTGTTTTGACAGAACATTAGCAGCAGTAACATCCAGAGGCTGTATATAACAGTATCACATTAAAAAAAGCTAGATGCCAGAGACGCCATTTTGTCATAGGGCTTTTGGGACGCTCAGACAGTTAAGTACCATCAACACTGAAACCTGACTCCATGCTCTCCACCTTCAAACTTCGGTCACAGGCAGTAGTCAACCACCAACACAAACTTGTGTGTTTTAATCTCATTCAAACACAATAAGTGTTTCATTTCATGGCTATATACTGTAATAACTAGATCAATGTCAGGGTAGAGGACTACTCGTGCTATGTGAGCCACATAATACGACCTAATACTAATCTAATATAACATTAGAAATATCAGTCTGCAGATACATGCAGCTGTTGTCATATTACACAACCTGAGCTGGTCTATTGTTGAATGATTCTCAGTGTGGAGCCCTGCACAATGTCTAACTCAGTTGGTGAGCCAGGGCAGAGAGTACACTGCTTATGTAATGGTTTGGGGAATCAAGCTTGTCTGATGAGTAGCTGCCTGAGGCTTTTAGCTTAGTGGGCTAACATTGTTGTATTGCGCAGGATACAAGAGGCAGATTTGGAATCAGCTGACACCAGGTGTTTCTGTCCAGTGTGTGTGTGTGTGTGTGTGTGTGTGTGTGTGTGTGTGTGTGTGTGCATGTAAGGGGCCTTTCCAGCCTGCCTTTCCACTAGTCCATCCCTGTGATAAAACATCAAGCCAGTCAGGTGACATGACAGAGCCCTGTCATCTCCATCACCACATCAAAACACACATGCAGGAAACGCCACCCAGCAGCACCCAGCCACTGTTATTACTGAGCGCAGGCCCCCTCCTACACTGCCATAGAGCCATTGGGACGTCCAAAATGGTGGTCTCAAACCCCAAAATAGAGGTCTGGTTTATTTTTTATTACTGGGGACAGCATTGCCACTACATAAACAAGAAAAATATTTATTTTGGAGCCGATGACAAATATATCTAAGCAAAGTTAGTAGACCTGTTCATAAGCACGAGATATAATCTGACCCTTGACCTCTGAGTCTTACACAGCCTTGCCCTGTCTTTGAACCTGTGTGTCCAATCACATCGAACGAAAACCCCTCTCGAACAATAAAATAGCCCACACTAATTACTAGCTAGGCTAGTCCACATTTTCTCCACTCTCTCTCTGGACCGAAGGTCTATTCCAGTCAAATTTATGATAACCCCCGTGAGCTGACGGCATGAAAGCAAACCCGATTAGAAAATAACACAGCCGGCCTAACCAGCTAATTATGCTGTTTCATGAGCTGTCAGGTCATGTCCATTATCTCCCCTGGATGGGGGAGACAAGAGACCTTTCAAGTGCAGGCTTTCCAGCTTGCTCATCACTACCTAAACCAGGTGGAAGGAAGAAAGGACTGGTTGTTTCTTTCTTTTCTTCTTTCCTTTTTATGTCTCCTTCAAGGTTGATTCATTCTGTTTTCTATGCATCTAAAGCACAAAATAGACAGCTTTTGTTATTGTTTATGAGCAAGGCCCAGCTTGCCTTCCAAGAAGGGCATTTTCTCCTCATGCTAAATGTGAAATCCACCGCTGAAGCAGCTGTATCATCCAGTCTTTTCCACTGTATTGAGAATATAGAGTTAATAACTACAATTCAACAGTGAGAATAATAGGCTGCACTCTTAGAAAAAAGGTGCTATCTAGAACCTAAAATGGTTCTTCGGCTGTCCCCATATAGGACAGGGGTGTCAAACTCATTCCATGGAGGGCCTAGTGTCTGCTGGTTTTTCCTTTCAATTAAGACCTAGACAACCAGGTTGACATTAATTCATCAATTAAGTACAAAGGAGGAGCGAAAATCCTCGGCCCTCCGTGGAATGAGTTTGACACGAACCCTTTGAAGAACCCTTTTGTGTTCCATGTAGAATGTTTCCACAAAGGGTTTTACATGGAACTCAAAAGGGTTCTACCTGAAAACACAATGAGTTCTACCTGGAACCAAAAAGGGTTCTCCTATGGGGACAGCCAAATAACCCATTTGGAACCCTTTTTTTTAATGAGTGTAACTACCAAGCCTATCAGTGGGCATACTTGCTTTCCATTGCCGAACTATAAATCATGCCGCTGTAGTTGCCGTGATCCAATACCACTCCCCCAGTGTGAAACTCTAAACCATATCAATAACCTGCTGCTAGAAGGTATCCCTGGTAGACTCAGCTCCCACTGTTTGTGTAAGTCAAACGAAAGTTCTGGAAGGCAATGGTATAGGAGCAATTTACGTACCAGAATCTCCAGGAACTAAAATGTTAAACGGTGTGTATATGTGATAATATACGACTGTGACATAGGTAAATAGAAACTAGCATAAAACATGTTATTTTAACAGCTGTACACGGCTACATTACACATGTAGGATTATTAACGTCGTCATATATTATCTACGGTTAGTTATTCTCCATCTACATGGTCAACTCTGGTCTCGATTCTGTTAAATACATATGTAAATATATCACATGAAATGGATCCTGGGACAATGAGGTGCATGGGGCCTTGTGTACTGTAAAATACTCCGAACCAAGGTAGTAATTTCTTCAGAGAGTGGCTCTGTCTGAACCAATTATCTAATCCTCTAATGAACTCATTATGGCAGTCTGAAGGCAATGATTGTAATTATATACACAGCCACAGCATAGCCACCTTACTTGAAGCTAGCAAGACTTTCTCTCACGTTTTCTCCTACCTTAAAGACTGAGATTGGAGACATGTCAGTCGTCTTTAAGAATGACTATGGTTACACTGCATATTTGTGTACATGCATAGTGTACACATGCATGCCTGCATTATACAAACATAAAAAGGCTCATAAAAATGTATCCATTAGTCCACTGCCTCTATTCTCCCCCTACTGACCCTCATTCCTGCTCAAACCATCCTGGAGGGGGGAGAGCGAGAGAAAGAAGAAATAAAGGAAGAGAGAGGGAGAAAAAGGGGAGACCCTGACTATTCTTCCCACCGGGATGGAGCAACGGGCTACCTTACAAATCCCCACGCTTCTTATCCAGCCTTTCCTAAATACCCAAAAAGGACAGGTTTGTCAGTGGTGCTAGGCAGTAGCCTTCTCTTCTAATTGCACTCTCCTACATGACCAAATTCATTCTGCTGTAAATGTAGTTTTATGAGACCTAATTCATTCTGCTGTAAATGTAGTTTTATGAGACCTAATTCATTCTGCTGTAAATGTAGTTTTATGAGACCTAATTCATTCTGCTGTAAATGTAGTTTTATGAGGGATGGTCACTAGACATCTTTCTACATTACGTGATTCTACTATACTGTATGAGGAAATGTTAACACTACACGTCATCTTAAGGGTCACACAAACACGCAGGCCAAGCAAAACAACTGACTGAGCGATGGAGAAAGAGGGGAGGAAGAGAGGGGTGAGAAAAAGTGAGGGACTGACAACCCCTGATGGACGTGAGATAACAGGGATTTGCTTTTTTGTGAAATTCGACGTGACCTGTGACTGTTAACAAGTTGCGTCTCGGCGGCGGGCCTAAGATCTGGGCCTATCATCGGCTGCTAAGAGCGGTGGATATCTCAGGTCTTCTGGGTCCAGGCCCTGTGGCGGCAGGCTTCAGAGAGAAGAGACACAGGTGCAGGGGGCTATAATTAGAACTTCCTGTCTGACTGACTGGCTAGCTGACTGGCTGAGAGGACCCAAGCTGCTGGGGTCTGTCTGGGGAATCTAGCTGGAGTGCCTGATCGAAATGAGATAAGAGGCAGAGTTATGAGCAGAACAACTGTATGAGAGAGTATGAGTGGAAATCGGAAATGCATTGTTTAGCGGCAAGTGGGCAAGGAGATCTTGAAGAGGGTTGGGAGCTGTTTGGTAGATTGTGAAAGATATTTGATGTGCAAGTTGTGGTTGTTTCCTTCTAACTGTATGACTTGTTCTTGTAGAGGCTAAACGACCTCTGTCCAATAAATTAGTTATAAAATTGAGGTATAACAAATACGCCTACATGTGTCCCTCTCACTCAACCTGGAGCCTATATAAATCCTCCCTACACAAAAAATTCAACTTTGATATATGCTGCAATATCTCATATCTGCAACTCAATGGAGAGTTGAGTCCAGATGCATCAACGACCACAAACATCCCTTCAAGGAATATATATATATATATCAATGTGGATTAGCCTCGTCAAGAAGACTTAGGAAGATGGGAACCCTTAATCTAATGCAGACTGATAGATAATGACCAGCGGTACCGGTAGATTGGTGGTTATGACGTCCTATTTATACTGCAATGTTAATTCAGGGAGACCGGTTCAGTAACATATCTGGCACTTCCAGTAGAAGTCGTTTGCGGCCTGCTGACCTGGCTGGTGGGGGGGGGGGGGGCTGATCCGTTTACTAACACCTGAGCTGGGGAAGTAGTTCAGCAGCTGCAGGGGGGAGGTTGGGGGTCTGATGGGGGCTTACCGTGGTTGTGAAGGGGCTGCAGATAAAGGAGGATCTCTTTTAGGCCGGGTTGTCCAGAGGAACCTCAGAGAAGCTGCTGGTTATGGCCCGTCCTGAGAAAGTGTGTGAGAGAGAGAAGAAAGTGTGTGAGAAAAAGTGTGAGAGAGAAACAAAATAATGAGGAGACAGGGCATAGATGAAGTGATGACCGTGGGGAGTTTTAACCCTAGATCTATGGCTACATTTCACCTGCTAATGGTTACTGAAGGATGCTTGAGTAATGGCAGCAGACCTTTAGTCAGGATCCCTGCCAAAGTAGAACATTCAATACTGATGCGATGGTAGAACATGTGTTCTGAATCATATACTGTAGAACCATCTGACAGTAGTGGGACTAAACAATGGAATCCTACAGCCATCCTTACGAGTGACCCTACAGCCATCCTTACGAGTGACCCTACAGCCATCCTTACGAGTGACCCTACAGCCACAGTTTACAAATGTTTCATGCATTTTTGGACCGCTGAACGGCTGAAAGGACAACCGGCGTTCTCTCTTGGTTTGAGCTCTGTGACATGTCTTAGTAAAGGGGAAGGGTCAAACACACACATCTGCTGCTAACCACTGCCTTTCACTTGCCATGGCTTGACCATATAGTGATGCTTTCCATCGGTTTTGACCAGACATTCAAAACTGACTCAAGTGTCCCCAGTGTGCGTTCATTTATGTTCCACTGCTGTGAGGAACACCACTGCTATTAGAGCCCAACTGAATGTTGCTTTAGAAAACGACAGCTTGAACTAACTGTCGTGTTGAGTTGTTGGTTCAGTCTTCACCACCCAATTATAGAAGAATCCTTCACACTGAGATATGGACATAGTCTGGGAGTTGTGGTGCTATCACCATGCTGTGTTAATTACATTCTCCCCAGGAGAGGAATGTTCAAGGCATAGTAGAACACTTCTGTTCAACATTGTATCCCTGAGTCAATTACAGAGAAAGAGGATAAACCAATCTGTCTCGTTGTATTTTCAAATAACGCAAAGAAGCGAAAAGAGGTGGGATTTGTTTAGGCCAGTTTTTTTAAACAGCGAGGAACAGTTTTCAATTAACGGCATCAATAGCCATAGATACCATGACATTAGAAGAAGATGTATACAAATGTTCAATGGAAATGTGTCTTCTTTACCCCAACCCGTCAGAAAGACACATACACACAGAGGTTATAGCAGATATTGAACTATACCAACCTCTTGGAGTTGTTGAAGCGATCCTGGCGGTGATGCTGGTGTTGTTGTTGTTGCTCTCGTTGGCCTCCACTGACTCCAATGAGGTCTTATTGGAGACAGTGTTCTCGTCATCAGTCTCCCCCGCTGGGGCCTCAGGGGCCACATCTCCAGGGGCCCCATCAGGTTTGTCCACAGGGCTGGCAGGCGGTGGGGAGTCAGAGATTTTCTCACTATCTGCTGCAGAGTGAGTACAGAGTTTAATCATGTCAGTGTCTTAACATATTATAGTCAAATTATACACACAATATCTCTGAAGAGCTTGCCACAGCACATTTCAACACACCCATTAATGCATATACCTGTATTTAAGACATGTTCACCCAAATTCCGACTAAGAAAGGCATATTTGCCTTGCACTGCAAGACTGTGCTTTGTCATTACCCCTAAGCATTACTATAATGATAGCATTTCCTATCTGAGTCTCCTGGCCGGCAGTGTTTCTCTTTCTGTTCCTACGTTCCTACAAGAATGTTTCTGCTCACTTTGACTGTTGGGGGGTTTCTCCTCTACTGAACCAGCTGATCCAGGCCCAGGCCTTTGGTTGGTCGCCTAATGAGGTCCTGATTACTGACCAGGCCTTGCTGGGAGAGCAGCACCACAGCTGGTTAAGAGCTGTGGGAAAGTATGGCCCCCTCGTTATTATCTTACCCAAGGTGATGGGGGTGGGGGGGGGGGGACTGAGGGGGATGGTGGGGACAAGGGCTGGGGAGGGGGGGGGGGGGGGGAAGGGTAACACCACTGCTGTTCTGGACATATCTGCAGCATTATTCAGATCTGTAAACCGCTATTTGTTAAGCACCATTGCTACCTCTTGTGAGGACAGACGCCGGGAGACCAGAAGCAAGTACAGGGAGTGAATATTTCATAGATAACAGACATGAAACAAAACACGGACAGCGTCTGGACAAGGGAAACATAACATTATTGCTGACACAGGGATCAAACGGCGGCTATGGAACCCTGACCTGTTCACCGGACGTTCTACCTGTCCCAGACCTGCTGTTTTCAACTCTCTAGAGATAGGAGTGATAGAGAAACTCTGAATGATCGGCTATGAAAAGCCAACTGACATTTACTCCTGAGGTGCTGACCTGTTGCACCCTCGACAACCACTGTGATTATTATTATTTGACCCTGCTGGTCATCGATGAACATTTTAACATCTTGGCCATGTTCTGTTATAATCTCCACCCGGCACAGCCAAAAGAGGACTGGCCACCCCTCATGGTCTGGTTCCTCTCTAGGTTTCTTCCTAGGTTCTGGCCTTTCTAGGGAGTTTTTCCTAACCACCGTGCTTCTACACCTTGCTTGCTGTTTGGGGTTTTAGGCTGGGTTTCTGTACAGCACTTTGTACAGCTGATGTAAGAAGGGCTTTATAAATACATTTGATTGGATTTGATTGAATATATAGATAGGAGGCAATCAATAAAGTGATGAGTCCAGGTGAGTCCAATGAAGCGCTGATGTGTCACGTTCTGACCATAGTTCTTGTGTGTTTTCCTTGTTTTAGTGTTGGTCAGGACGTGAGCTGGGTGGGCATTCCTTGTTGTGTGTCTAGTTTGTCTATTTCTATGTTTGGCCTGATATGGTTCTCAGAGGCAGGTGTTAGTCATTGTCTCTGATTGGGAACCATATTTAGGTAGCCTGTTTTGTGTTGGGTTTTGTGTTCTCTGCACCAGATAGGACTGTTTTGGTTTTGCCACATTTGTTATTTTGTATTTGTGTATTTCTTATTAAAAAACATGAACTCTAACCACGCTGCATTTTGGTCCTCCTCTCCTTCACAGGAAGAAAGCCGTTACATGATGGTGACAGGTGTGCGTAATGATGGGCAGCTTGGCGCCCTCGAGTGCCAGAGAGGGGGAGCGGGAGCAGGCGTGACACCTCTGGCTACTGTGTGTGTGTGTGTACATGTTTACCTACCTTATCAGGACCACAATGTCCTTTTCATGTCCTGAATTTGTTAAAATCCTATTTTTGGCTTAAGGGTTAGGTTTCGGGACTGGGGTTAAGGTTAGGTTTAGGAAACTAGGATTTTGAACAGGAATACATTTTTACCCCTCAAAATGTCCTGAAAATGCACTCAGTGGCTGGTTTCTAAAGCTAATCCCCGTCATTAGTTCAGTTTCTTCCAGGCCTCCGACTCACTCAAAACCAACACGCTAATATACTGTCCAAGGAAATGTGGGAATGGAGAGTGAGATCTGTAATTAGCCTTGATGAGAGCTAAATCAGTCTCTGGGTCCAGACTCCATAATTGAGAAAATAAAGTATCAAGGTCGGTCGCCGGAGCAGTTGGTAGAGATTAAGGTCGTTTCAAGTCATCCCTCACAGCTGGAGCCAAAGCTAAGAATGAGAGAGTGACAGGCAGAGGTACAAGTTGAGAGTGGCTGACTAATTAGAGGCCAAGGCATTGCTCTGCATGCTAGCAAGGATTAATGATAATGTTCGGGTTTTTCATAGTTTGTCAAATATGGTTACAAATATATACAGTACCAGTCAAAAGTTTGGACACACCTACTCAATCAAGTATTTTTCTTTATTTTTTTACTATTTTCTACATTGTAGAATAAAAAAAAAAGTGTTATATATATATATATATAAAAATGTGTGTGTTTGTAAGTATATATATATATATATATATATATATAAAAATGTGTGTGTTTGTAAGTATATATATATATATATATATATATATATATACACACACACACATACATACAAACACACACATTTTTATTTATTTATATATTTGAGATTCTTCAAAGTAGCCCTTTGCCTTGTTGACAGCTTTGCACACTCTTAGCATTCTCTCAACCAGCTTCATGAGGTAGTCACCTGGAATGCATTTCAATTAACAGGTGTGCCTTGTTTATTTGTGGAATTTCTTTCCTTAATGCATTTGAGCCAATCAGTTGTGTTGTGACAAGGTACGGGTGGTATACAGAAGATAGCCCTATTTGGTTAAAGACCAAGTCCATGTTATGACAAGAACAGCTCAAACAAGCAAAGAGAAACGACAGTTCATCATTACTTTAAGACATGAAGGTCAGTCAATGCGGAAAATGTCAAGAACTTTGAAAGTTTCTTCAAGTGCAGTCGCAAAAACCATCAAGCGCTACGATGAAACGGGCTCTCATGAGGACCGCCACAGGAAAGGAAGACCCAGAGTTAAGAAAGGATAAGTTCATTAGAGTTACCAGCCTCAGAAATTTCAGCCCAAATTTCCTCAGAGTTCAAGTCAGACACATCTCAAAATCAGCTGTTCAGAGGAGACTGAGTGAATCTGACCTTCATGGTCGAATTGCTCAACAACAAAAAAACACTACTAAAAGGACAATAACAAGAAGAGATTTGCTTGGGCCAAGAAACACAAGCAATGGTCATTAGACCGGTGGAAATATGTCCTTTGGTCTGATGAGTCCACGTGCAATTTCTGGTTCTAACTGTGTCTTTGTGAGACGCAGAGTAGGTGAACGGATGATCTCTGCATGTGTGCTTCCCACCATGAAGCATGGAAGAGGAGGTGTGATGGTGCTTTGCTGGTGACAATTCCGGTAATTTATATAGAATTCAAGGCACACTTAACCAACAAGGCTACCACAGCATTTTGCAGCAATACGCCGTCCCATCTGGTTTGCGCTTAATGGGATTATCATTTGTTTTTCAACAGGACAATGACCCAACACACCTCCAGGCTGTGTAAGGGCTATTTGACCAAGAAGGAGAGTGACGGAGTGCTGCATCAGATGACCTGGCCTCCAGTCACCCGACCTCAACCCAATTGAGATTGTTTGGGGTGAATTGGACCACAGAGTGAAGGAAAAGCAGCCAACAAGTGCTCAGCATATGTGGGAACGCCTTCAAGACTGTTGGAAAAGCATTCCAGGTAAAGCTGGTTGAGAGAATGCCAAGAGTGTGCAAAGCTGTCATCAAGGCAAAGGGTGGCTACTTTGAAGAATCTCCATGATTCCCTGTGTGTTATTTCATAGTGTTGATGTTTTCACTATTATTCTACAATGTAGAAAATAGTACAAATAAAATAAAAACCCTTGAATGAGTAGGTGTTCTAAAACTTTTGACCAGTAGAGTGTGAGTGTGAGTGTGTGTGTGTGTGTGTGTGTGTGTGTACTTCCGCAAGCAGAGAACTCTTGAAAACAAGAATAGCAAAGTTTCTGCAGAGAACACATCTCCCTAAACAAGAGGTTCTTACAACATCGTACCAAGTACGTAGTAACGCAATCTAACCCTTACATCATGGTACTGAAAAACAATCGTACAAAGTGGAAGTCGACCAAATCGATCAGCTGACGGACATGTAGGACATTTTGGTCAAGCCAAACCATAAAAAGGAACACAAATACATAAAACCGACAACAACCTAAATATTTCCAAAGGGCTTTCTCTCCACACCTCTAGTAAAGGAGACGGACTGCACTGCAAGGATCTTGACACCCGTAAAGACCACAGAGAGGTTAAGAAATAGAGACCATGTCTAATTGTGTACCTGTGGGCCTTTGTGTTTTGGTGTGTGCATGAGTAATTCATTCTAAAAGGAGTTCAACTGTTCTCATTACTCTGCTTCATACACATCAGATCCTTTCAATTGTGTCCATCTCAAACCCAGTCCTAGTGACAGTTGTCTATCCTTTTTAACAGACTGACTTTACAGTCATGGGGCAGCAGTATGCTTTTACAACAGTGGAATTCACACCTCTCCAGACCATTTGTTTGACTTGTATCCCTTTAAGAAAGAGCACAGAAAAAAAGGTGAAAGGTCATGGCCAAGAGAACTTCAAAAGAAGCAGACCTCTTTCGCTATGATGCCAGTGCAACGTCTTGAGTTGATGATTTAAAGAAAGGAGGGGAAAAAACTACTTGAGGTAGTTACTTTTAAAAGAGCCAATCAAAACTGACCCATTCCACAAAGTGTGACCCAGGGCGAAGAGAGAAAGACAGGCTCAGACATGCCTACAACAGTCACAAAGCCTGGGAAGACCTGTGAGAGAAATAAGAATTCAACCACTTTCAACCTAAATGGAAAGTTACGTCAAAAGGAAGGGCTATCACAGATTGAGAATACATTAAAACAGCTAATGCTGCATGGTGTTCTCTTCTCTTACTATAACGGTTGATGTTTCCATTATTTCACTGTGTGTGTTTTATTACACAGGGGTCCGATGCCTGACATGCAGGATTCTTTAGCAGGGTTCTACAGTGCAACCATTTTTCTCGCATGTGTGGCAAAGTATTTTGCTGTGCGACCTGGAATTGTCATTTAGGAACACCAGTGCACATATATAAAAAAAAAAAATGTATGATTCAAGTTTTAATATTTCTCATTGTGCTCCTAAATGTTCTTGCGTGCAGTCGCCTAGATTTTTCAACATAGGTGCACACGTGCTCCTACTAAAAAAAAAGTCAGCGTAAAGCCATCCCTATTTAGTACATAAACATGTTTACTTTGCAGATAAGATGGGGTTGAGGACAATACACTTGTTTGACAAGATGGCACTCTGGTAAAAGAGGATATGGTCATCCACAACCAGCTGAGCAGCATATTAGAGCTATGGGATTTTCTGACACAAAACCTGTCACTATTTTGAAATGTCCTCTGTTTAAAGCACTGAGACCAATAGACCACAGTATAAAAGATCATGTCTTATAACACAAGAACATATTAAAGGTGGAGTTACCTATCAATCAGAGACCAATGAACAACTCGCTCTGTGCTTTGACTCTCCTGTTCATTCTCTAGGGTTTTGTTTCCATCTAGTGGCGGACATTGGTACGGCACCTCACCACAAAGATGACATTACACAGAGTAGGTTGGGTGCTGTCATTCAATGGCGCAAGACGGGACATTCCATTTTCTAGTGTCTCTTGTATTACATTCAACAGATTGAAAGCACTGAAAAGCTAATCATTTGACGTTTTGTAAAAGTCCCAAATGCGTAAACCCTTCCTGTTTGGCAGGCAAGCTCAGTCAAATGCTTAACGCTTAATGTTTTGGCAAGAAAACTAATACTGTTTGAACCCAGGTCTGCTGCATAGAGGTCCGTCTCCCCCTTATCTGGAGGTTATCACACTGAGATCAGACTGAAGTCACGCAGACATACACGTGTCATACAGTCTATTCTCGCATATCAACCTCCATGAGTCATGCGGCTCTGTTACTCAAAGTATGATCTGACACCAGGCAGAGTTAGCCTGGGGCGTGAGAAAACATTTTACAAATCAAACGTGTTATGGATGGTGACCATGGTGTCACAAAGGAGTGGGCAATGAGAGCTGACCCACTAGGCAGTTCAACATCTAGTTTTGATTTACAGTGCATTTGGTTGAGTTGTTAATTAACGTGAATTCAATGTGACAAAAAATGTCACCATCTCATTGGATTTAGGTTAAAAAGTAAGGAGAAAAGAAATACACAAATCCCTAACATTGATGACTTCTTTCAAATCCAATCAGTTTTCTAAGTTGATTCAATCAGTTTTTCCACTTGGAAACAATGTTGGTTCAACCAGTTCTGCCCAGTGGGGAAGCTCTTATCTAAACAATGTATAGTCATGACTGAAATGATTGGCACCCTTGCTAAAGATGAGAAAAAATACGGTATAAATAACAAATACTGAGATACAGTGGGGCAAAAAAGTATTTAGTCAGCCACCAATTGTGCAAGTTCTCCCACTTAAAAAGATGAGGCCTGTAATTTTCATCATAGGTACACTTCAACTATGACAGACAAAATGAGAAAAAAAATCCAGAAAATCACATTGTAGGATTTTTAATGAATTTATTTGCAAATGATGGTGGAAAATAAGTATTTGGTCAATAACAAAAGTTTCTCAATACTTTGTTATATACCCTTTGTTGGCAATGACAGAGGTCAAAAGTTTTCTGTAAGTCTTCACAAGGTTCACACACTGTTGCTGGTATTTTGGCCTATTCCTCCATGCAGATCTCCTCTAGAGCAGTGATGTTTTGGGGCTGTTGCTGGGCAACACGGACTTTCAACTCCCTCCAAAGATTTTCTATGGGGTTGAGATCTGGAGACTGGCTAGGCCACTCCAGGACCTTGAAATGCTTCTTACGAAGCCACTCCTTCGTTGCCCGGGCGGTGTGTTTGGGATCATTGTCATGCTGAAAGACCCAGCCACGTTTCATCTTCAATGCCCTTGCTGATGGAAGGAGGTTTTCACTCATAATCTCACGATACATGGCCCCATTCATTCTTTCCTTTACACGGATCAGTCGTCCTGGTCCCTTTGTAGAAAAACAGCCCCAAAGCATGATGTTTCCACCCCCATGCTTCACAGTAGGTATGGTGTTCTTTGGATGCAACTCAGCATTCTTTGTCCTCCAAACATGACGAGTTGAGTTTTTACCAAAAGGTTCTATTTTGGTTTCATCTGACCATATGACATTCTCCTAATCTTCTTCTGGATCATCCAAATGCTCTCTAGCAAACTTCAGACGGGCCTGGACATGTACTGGCTTAAGCAGGGGGACACGTCTGGCACTGCAGGATTTGAGTCCCTGGTGGCGTAGTGTGTTACTGATGGTAGGCTTTGTTACTTTGGTCCCAGCTCTCAGCAGGTCATTCACTAGGTCCCCCCGTGTGGTTCTGGGATTTTTGCTCACCGTTCTTGTGATCATTTTGACCCCACGGGGTGAGATCTTGCGTGGAGCCCCAGATCGAGGGAGATTATCAGTGGACTTGTATGTCTTCCATTTCCTAATAATTGCTCCCACAGTTAATTTCTTCAAACCAAGTTGCTTACCTATTGCAGATTCAGTCTTCCCAGCCTGGTGCAGATCTACAATTTTGTTTCTGGTGTCCTTTGACAGCTCTTTGGTCTTGGCCATAGTGGAGTTTGGAATGTGACTGTTTGAGGTTGTGGACAGGTGTCTTTTATACTGATAACAAGTTCAAACAGGTGCCATTAATACAGGTAACGAGTGGAGGACAGAGAAGCCTCTTAAAGAAGAAGTTACAGGTCTGTGAGAGCCAGAAATCTTGCTTGTTTGTAGGTGACCAAATACTTATTTTCCACCATAATTTGCAAATAAATTCATAGAAAATCCTACAATGTGATTTTCTGGATTTTTCTCATCATTTTGTCTGTCATAGTTGAAGTGTAACTGTGATAAAAATTACAGGCCTCTCTCATCATTTTATGTGGGAAAACTTGCACAATTGGTGGCTGACTAAATACTTTTTTGCCCCACTGTATATTGTATGTTCAACATTTTTGGGAAATTATATTATTTTATGTTAATACAATTGCACACAGAAAAAATATTTTGTTGAACAAGTAATAAAAAAAAAAGATGGGTATCAAAATGATTGACAGTCCGGAGATGGGATGGCTACCACAAATGTTTTATTTTGTGGCCAACTAACTAATTTTTGTGGATTTTGTTGCTGGAAGATCCACTTGCGGCCAAGTTTCAGCCTCCTGGCAGCAGCAATCACGTTTTTGGCAAAGATGTACTGTAACTTTGGGCTCCCAGGTGGCACAGCGGTCTAAGGCACTGCATCTCAGTGCTGGAGGCACTACAGACACCCAGGTGGTGACCCCAGGATGCGACCAAGTTCGGTAACGATGACCCTTGGTCTTTTCTTTGCCTAACCATCTTCCTCACTGTGATTGGGGACAGGTTACACTCGGGTCTTCTACCAGACATGCTAACCACTGTTCCAGTGGTTTTAAACTTTGTAAATGTTGCCCAGTAGTTTCCTTTTCCCCATTGTGATGGATGACAAATTGATTTTTACATGTGTGTTACCTCATTTTTACCCCAGTGAAACAGGAAGTCATGAAAGGCCACAATACAGTTCTTTAAATGATGCATTTTGTGTCACCATGAATAAGTGGCCAGGGACACTTTCCTTCAGGGGGAGTTGTAATATGCAAGAAAACACACACGTGTAACAGGACAAATATCTTCAAAACTTGACAGCTTAACATGCAAAACATTTTGGGACTGTATCAACATTGGACTAATGAAAAAACAAAACCAGAGTTCCCCTTTAAACTGAGATTATTAAAATATATATATATATATACTAAGTTACTGCTGATTCAATTTTGTTTGATTTTATTTATAAGAATCGTTAGGGGTGCTAATCATATTGATCTTTTTTACAATTTGTTTTATTACTTGTTCAACAAATCATTTTTCTGTGAGCAGTTGTATTAGTAATATGTTCCCATACATTGGCCAGGTCGCAGTTGTAAATGAGAACTTGTTCTCAACTGGCCTACCTGGTTAAATAAAACAATTGAAAAGTATTTGCATTATTTATTTGACACAGTTTTACATTCTTTTGATCATTATCAAGGGTGCCAATCATTTCGGCCGTGACTGTAAATGTAAGCTCTTAGGGACTCTAAACCTCACAGAGTGCTCAATTCACTGTTTTGAATCAAACTTGAATAAAAACAGTGACATGAGCAAGAGCCGGCGAGAGCAGTGTGAGGGTTTCTCTTTTCTTTGAAGTTCTCACTATTCCCACACCCCTGCCACACAAGACGTCATGCATGAAGTTTTAAAATTAAGTTGAAAAATGTATTATTTCAGCTGTGACTCTGGCCATTTTAAAACGTAGATAACTATGAATGTACAGTATAGTTATCAGCACACATTGACTTCCTTCTCTCTTCTCTGTTGCAAAAGAGGAAATCCACTCTGAACACAAAATCCATTCCAGTAACCAAACAAGACGTCACACTTGACAGATCACTGTGCAATAACTCAACTCATAAAAACTACAAATAGAGAATTCTCAATAGAGAATTGTTTCTCTTTTGGGGGCACATTGTCATAGGCCCAGCAAAGTGACCCTACGAGAGGACAGTACATGCACTTGTCCATTACTTCATCAAGCTCACCTCTTTCTCCCTCACTTCCCTTAACCAGGACCTCGGTGCTGTTGAGATCCACGGCGGTAAAGGTGTCCATCCCTGGAGTGGTGATCAAAGACAACATGCGTTAGCCATGGTTTATAGGCCGGCATTGTAAACAAGAATTTGTTGTTAACTGACTTGCCTAGTTAAATAAAAAATGGTTACTACTAGTCTAACACGTATTTTCAGTTTGACCACAAGTTAATGTACATTAGCTAGATGCTCATTATTATTTTTTGGGGTAGTTCAGTTTCTCTTTCTCTCTGCATTGTTAGGAATGGCCCATAAGTAAGCATTACTATGTTAGCATGGGATGAATCAAATCTAAATCAAGATTTACAGAAGTGTTTTGGTGATGTCTTGTGTACAGGCTTCTACAAAGTCCAAGTTTCCCTATTCATGTGTAGTAAATGATCATTAAGGAGGACAGTGTAAATGAATGTAGTGTATTCTCATCCATACAGATGTATAATAATGCATGTTTTATTCTATACATATTCTATGTAATTCTATGTTGTCACCCTTCTGTGTTGAGGAGTTGTCAAACACGGCGTCGGGATCCGCAGTACTCAGAGGCAGATCCTCATGCCTGTCTCGGAGATCTACGGAGTACCTCTGGAAACACAACAGGGTACAACACACACACACACCTCAACGGGCTAGAAAACAGACAGGCATCTACAGACATCATTGAATGCTAGCGTTTTGGTGTTTGTACAAAGTCAAGTTGAAGATATGTCATAGAATGTTAGAATGGATTAAATCACAGAATTGAACTGGACAAACAGCATATACCTTACTCACCCTTGATGTCTTCTTAGTGAAGAAGCATGCTGCTCCAAGCACACAGGCAGTGATGATGATCACAATAAAGATGATCAATCCTATCAAGAAACAGAAAACAATCAGTTGTTGAGCAACAAGATAAAAGGCCATGCAAGTCATTCTGGACCTAAATGTTGATGTATTTATAATGTGGGTTAGTCTGACAAATGATAACCAATTCAGATTTGGTGTCAGAACACACACCGTTGGGCAGGTTTGAGACATTTTTTAAATGCAATCATGTTACCAATGTGGGGCGATTTTCTCGCAGAGGGTTTTGGTTGAGCAGTTCCCGCCAAACCTTTTGAATAAAGAGAAGATAAAAGTTGTGTGCTGATGGATTCACTTCACAGTGGATTCACTTCACAGTGGATTCACTTCACAGTGGATTCACTTCACTCTGGTGAGATCAACTCACTTCTATTCTCGGTGGTGCTAGCAGCAGAAGTGCTAGCAGTTGTGCTGCTGGCCTCTGCTGGGGGCTTTGATGTAGAGACGTCCATTGGTGAGGGCCAGGATGTCGGTCCTGGAGAGGCATCTTGAGAAAAACTACTGTTACTTTACCTCCACCAAAGCAGGTAGGAAATTAGCATCGATCAGAGATGGAGCCAAGACTTAGACCCCTCGAGCCCGAGACTGTATCGACTTGAGTGGTCTCAAGACCCAAGACAACCAGGTCAAGACTCCATCTCCAGTATCGACCACTGACCATAAACTGACCATATAGTGAAAGCAGCAACTCCAACCTACCTGAACTGGTCTTCAGTGGTGTGGTTACCGTGTGGTTAGGCCTCCCGGTGAAATTGGTTATAGGGACGTTATCAAAAATGAGATCAGTAAGGTTTGGGTTTATGGCGGATAATGTTAAATTATTGTTGTCTACAGCCGTGGTATGTCCTGGAGTGGCTGTGTTGTTGGCTTGGTCGGAGGCTGAGGTGGGCTGGTTTAGAGTGGTATTGACTGGCTGTGTCTGGGCTGTGGTGGTAGAAGCCAGGACGAGAACTGGAAAAAGACATGGGTATGGTTTAGAATCAGTGTTGGGGAGTAGTGAACTACATGTAGTTCAAGTGGTCCTATTAATGACATTTTGCTGTAGCTTGGTGGTACTGTAGTTGAATTAAATTCACATCTTGGTAGTGTTTTCAGTAGTTTATTACTCATAGTAGTTCATTACTTTGTTGACATGTAGTGGTGTAGCTAACTACTGGAACTACACACTACTTGTTTTTGCAATAAGAAAATTAAGTATGGGTGAAGTAGGAATCAGAGTTTGGGGATCCCCGGTCTACGATATTTCAGATTTAGAAATTATAATTTTCACAAAGTAGCTTCGATGTAGTGAACTACTTTTTAAAAAAAAGTTAAAACAACGTTGTAGTCACATTATGCATATTGAGCAGCAACTGTCCCGTAGACGGGACACCGATCCACAAGAAGTTTAAGTAAACGATAGTTCCCTTAAGGTAGGACTCTACAGCACCACCTTTTAACTCACATATGCACCTAATTATTTTGCTGTGAGACCTGGAATAGAAAAATCAAGGATGTAATATCTCAAATATCTTTCATTGTGCTCCTAAATGTATGTGTGTGCGCCTGCATTTTTCAACTTAGGTGCACACATGCTCCTCGTAGAGCCCTGTAAGGGTAGCTTTAGTGTAGCTCATCTTCTTCCAATGTAAAGTAATTGGGAGTTTGGTAAACTATGATTTCAGAGTAGCTTCCCCAACACTGTCTATAATATAGAGAGAAGAAACCATTGCATAGATAGAGCATTGATTACATCAGCAGCTTTTTTGGGCAGATAAACTGAGTTGACAAAACCGGTTGATAAAACAATCTCTTATTTGTAGAATAACCTGTGCAAAATAATCAAAGACTTGATCTTAACTACACAAAAACAAGCAAAGTACATCAAAGTAATGTTATACTAGATAAAAATTCATCAAGTAATCTAGTGGTTAAGAGTGTTTGGCCAGCCCCAAAAAATGAAATCTATTTTTGTTATTTTAAAGATAAAAAATAAGTTTTGGACAGTAAACGAAAGGTCACTGATTCGAATCACCGAGCAGACTAGGTTGACGTGCTCTTGCACAAGGGCACATCAACACGTCTCCTGTAAGTCGCCCTGGATAAGAGCGCCTGCTAAATGACTCAAATGTAAACATACTGTAAATGTCACAAAAACAGAGAAAGGCAGAGAGGCAGCTTACCCAAAAGGACAGTCAGACAGGGAAAAGTCAACTGCATTTTGTCCATTTTGAGTAACCCTTGTGTCTTTCCTTGTTACTCTAGTAGCCTGTTGTAGACTGTGTCACTAACAGAGTGAGGAAATGCAGTGCAGTCTAGTGCATCCCTTTCAGGATGCTGGGCCATGAAGCCACAGAGAACATTCACCGCCACAGGATGTATAATAGAGAAATAGCGTTGCTCAAAAAAAGTGCTGGGGGAAATTACACATTTTTATGCAAAACTACCCCCCCCCCCCCCCCCCAATTCAGGTCCAGAATTCAGACATTCTCTCAAAAGCAGAGGAGTAATGCTTTTCTATCTAGGATTCTGCCCTTACCCAACCCCAGACATTTAATGTTTGATTCCAGCATTAAAAGTGGACCCTTTCCTTTGAAGGCAACAGACAGCAGGCACATACAGTGACGATGGAGCTCATGCAATCTTTTTAAGGACAAATAACTAAATATCTACTTACAATAGCAGTAGTCAGTACTCACAGAAAAAAAAGGTGCTGTCTGGAACCTAAAAGGGTTCTTTAGCTGTCCCCATAGGATAACCCATGAATTAACCCTTTTTGGTTCCAGGTAGAACCCATTTGGTTTCCCTTTCCACGGAGGGTTCTACCTGGAACCAAAAAGGGTTATCCTATGGGGACAGCAGATGAACCCTTTTTTCTAAGAGTGTAGTGATAGTGGATTTAAAGGCCTCTCGCACACTCCTCATCCTCTCCAGTTGCCTAATAAATCACACTTTGATACCAATTGGTATGGACATGTTCCTTACAAGCCAGAATGTTGAATACAATTTTAACTTACACAATAAATTGTCTACCTGTGTAATGGCTGTTGGAAGGAGAGGACCAAGGTGCAGCGTGTTATGTGTCCATACTTTTATTTGAACTGAACACTGAAGAAACAACAACAACAACAACAACAACAACAACAACAACAACAACAACAACAACAACAACAACAACAACAACAACAACAACAACAACAAATTAAACCGAAACAGTTCTGTCTGGTGCAGACACAAAAACAGAAAGCTACCCACAAAACACAAGTGGGAAAAGGCTACCTAAGTATGGTTCTCAATCAGAGACAACGATAGGCAGCTGCCTCTGATTGAGAACCACACCCGGCCAAACACACAGAAATAGAAAACATAGAACACAAAACATAGAATACCCACCCCAACTCACGCCCTGACCAAACCAAAATAGAGACATAAAAAGGATCTAAGGTCAGGGCGTGACAGTAGTACTATCACCTAGCACATGCAAAACTGCATGCAGGGCGTGAATGTCAGATACAATCAAATCAAATATTATTTGTCACATGCGCTGATGCACAAATAATATTTTGATTTTCACCCCCCCACAACCACAGGGCTCTCCAGAGGGTGGTGCGGTCTACCCAATGCATCACTAGGGGCAAACTACCTGCCCTCCAGGACACGTACAGCACCCGATGTCACAGGAAGGCCAAAAAGATCATCAAGGACAATAACTACTGCCAGTTCACTCCGCTATCATCCAGAAGGCGAGGTCAGTACAGGTGCATCAATGCTGGGGCCGAGAGACTGAAAAACATCTCCTATCTCAAGGCCATCAGACTGGCCATCATATGTTTATACTGTATTCTATACTACTGTATCTTAGTCTATGCCGCTCTGACATTGCTCGTCCAAATGTTTATATATTCTTAATTCAATTCCTTTACTTTAGATTTGTGTGTATTGTTGTGAAATTGTTAGATGTTACTTGTTAGATATTACTGCATTGTTGGAACTAGAAACACAAGCATTTTGCTTCATCCGCAATAACATCTGCTAAACAGGTTTATGTGATTTGATTTGATTGGAGATCAGAATGCCAGTTTTATTTTTCTCCACAAGAGGTCAGCATTGTATCATAGGCAAATAAAACCATCACCACAGCTCTCTCCTCTAAATCCAAAACGCTTTGTCAATGGAGCTTTTGAGAGTGTCTTGGCAACATCTGACCGAACAGTGAGACAGACGCTGCTGGTACCTTTGGGCGGAAAGTTGGACTCTGACTCAGTCTTCAAGAAACATTCCAAATGATTTACACCAAATGATTTACACTTTCCCCATTAAAACAAGCCAAAGTTCTGAGAAACCCTTTTAATCTCAAATAATGTGCTAGTAATTCATGAAGCTAAACGTACAGTCAGTACAGGCCAGTGTTGATGTCTACGGAGCCAAAGTAGACAGAGTTGAGGCCTAAAGTAAAATAATATCTAAACCAATTGGTTCATAAGATCTCAACATTGGACCGGAGTGCGAGTGTGGTGCTATGTGGTTAGGTCGAGGTGAGGTCTCGGGTTGTGGGTTGTTCCTGGGGTTTAGACTTGAGTGGAAGTTGAGGTTCTGTTTGGCCTGGTTGCTATAACATGGAGCAATACTAGTTAACCTTTTAGGGCTCATAACTGTAAGCTTAGTTTTCATGTTCTTTTGTCATGCACAAATATTTTAAAGATACAAAAAATGTATGTTTTGATAGGCTTTGATATGATATTTTGATAGGCTAACTACAGCGACACAGGGCAGAATAGAAAAATGGAGAAACGTGTCTGGATGTAATAGGTTGCTGTGCCTTTGTATAGAAACGCTTTGATGGGTGGAGGAATGCAGTGTGAAGGAGTGCGCGTGTGTGCGTGTGTGTGTGTGTGTGGCAGATTGGCGTTTATTGGGATGAACACAGAATTTAGCGATATCCGCTAGATAGGCCAGCTGCAAAGTCAAAATTGTCTATATTGTAAACATTTATGAAAACAAAAATATGCCTTTTGGTCTTCATTTAAGGTTAAGGTTAGGCATTAAGGTTAGCAGTGTGGTTAAGGTTAGGTTTAAAATCAGATGTCATGACTTTGTGGCTGTGCCAGATAGTGACCACTCTGCAGAGCTGCCTCCAGAACAACATTCATGAGTATTCAGACCCCTTGACTTTTTCCGCTTTACAGCCATAATCTAAAATGGATTAAATTGATTTTTCCCCTTATCAATCTACACACAATACCCCATAATGACAAAGCAAAAACAGGTTTTTAGAAATGTTAGCAAAAAATTCAAATACCTGAAATCTCACATTTTACATAATTATGCAGACCCTTTACTCTGTACTTTGTTGAAGCACCTTTGGCAGCGATTACAGCCTCATGTCTTCTTGGGTATGACGTTACAAGCTTGGCACACCTGTATTTGGGGAGTTTCTCTCATTCTTCTCTGCAGATCCTCTCAAGCTCTGTCTGGTTGGATGGGGAGCATCGCAGCACAGCTATTTTCAGGTCTCTTCCTAGAGATGTTTGATCGGGTTGAAGTCCAGGCTCTGGCTGGGCCACTCAAAGACAAAGACTTGTCCCGAAGCCACCCTTGTGTTGTCTTGTCTGTGATCGTAGGGTCGTTGTCCTGTTGGAAGGTGATTCTTTACCCAGTCTGAGGTTCTGAGCGTTCTGGAGTAGGTTTTCTTCATGGATCTCTCTGTACTTTCCTCCGTTCATCTTTCCCTTGATCCTGACTAGTCTCCCATTCCATGCCGCTGAAAAACATCCCCACAGCTTGATGCTGCCACCACCATGCTTTAGCGTAGGGATGGTGCCAGGTTTCCTTCAGACGTGACGCTTGGCATTCAGGCAAAAGAGTTCAATCTTGATTTCATCAGACCAGAGAATCTTGTTTCTCATGGTCTGAGAGTCCTTTAGGTGCCTTTTGGCAAACTCAAAGAGAATGTCATGTGCATTTTACTGAGGAGTAAAAGTCCTTCTGGCCACTCTACAATCTTGTCTTGGAGCTCTATGGACAATTCCTTCGACCTCATGGTTTGGTTTTTGATCTGACATGCACTGTCAAGTGTGGATCTTATATGGACAGGTGTGCGCCTTTCCAAATCATGTCCAATCAATTGAATTTACTACAGGTGGACTCCAATCAAGTTGTAGAAACATCTCAAGGATGATCATTGGAAATTGGATGCACCTGAGCTCAATTTCGAGTCTCATAGCAAAGGGTCTGAATACTTACGTAAATAAGGTATTTTGTTTTTTTTACTTGAAATACATTTGGAAAAATTCAAAAAAACGTATTTTGCTTTGTCATTATAGGGTATTGTGTGTAGATTGATGAGGAAAATGTTTTATTTAATCAATTTTAGAATCAGGCTGTAACGTAACAAAATGTGGAAAAAAGGAAGGGGTCTGAATACTTTCCGAATGCACTGTAGTCTCCCTGTCTGTGTCGGCCCCTGGGCCCTGGCCCTGTAAGAGCAGGGCAGAGTGCCGGGCTGGCTGGCCGGTGACAGGCCCTTGGCTCCCAGCCTCTCTCATACAGTGATCCCCTCGGGGCCGCCTGCCCAGCGAGCCAACCGGCCCTTTCATACATTCCCCCACACCGCCCCCAGCCCCAGGCCTTTACCCACCCGCTGCCAACCAACGCAAAGCCACACAACCGTGCCACCCAGCGCTCCCCAGGCAGACACAGACACCTGAGCTGGCACAGCAGAGAAGGAGAGGAGGGATGGATGGATGGAGGGATGGAGGGAGGGAGAGCCCAGCCAGACTTCTGGCCGACTGGCTAGAAGCGATCCCTGCACCCCGCTGCAGCTGTTCCGTCCCGCTCCACAACGCTCCCACTGTTCCACTTCCAATACAGAACTAATTAAAACTGTGCCCATCTCCGTCCCTGCCAGAACGCCCCCCCCCTCCTCCACACGCACACGCACACACACACACACACACACACACACACACACACACACACACACACACACACACACACACACACACACACACACACACACACACACACACACACACACACACACACTCTCCCTCCCTCTACCCCCAACTCCTCCCCCCTCCTAAACCCACCCCAACAGCTGCCTCCTCTGCACAGTTGAATTGAGTTATTGACCAGCCTTTTTGTAAACTAAATTTACTGCTTTCGCGCTTTCCTCTATTGATTAAATCATAATGTAATTGATTCCTTCTCTGTGGGCTTCTCTCTGCTCTGCTCTGCTCCCCCTCCCTATCTCATGTTCCCCGTATGCCTTTACAGAGCTGCTTGAGAAATTAAGCGCAGGGCAGTGGTGCACCCTGCTGCCATCAAGGCATATAAATACCAATTGCAACATAATAGTAGGTGATCTTGGCCTAATTAAAACATCTCAGTTATAATCTCAGAGGACAGGAAATACCATATAAGGTCAGGCCACCAACTGACACGGTATTATCAGGTGTTCATTACACATCCCTGGTGTTATTGTTTTCCCACGTTGCCAACCTCCAGGTTTGGTGCTCGGAAACCTTTCTCTAACCACAAAATTACACAATAGTGATAGCTTCCTTCTGTAATTTCAAGGCAAATTTGTTGTTCCAGAGGACCAGAAATAGGTTATAGCTTCTCTCTCTCGCATCCATCCACCCCGTAATTGCCATGCAAAAAAATAATGAAGAGTTTTGGCTTCCAAGAGCAGCAACCCTCCTAGTCTCGGCCACTTCCTTTACCTTGTCCTCACCAAGCATTCCGATATAGATTATCTGGAAATCTTTCCTGCTCTGCCAGGATAATCCCTTGACCGTGTATTAGGAATGATTTAGGCACACTGTATTCCGGCCAGAGCAGGACATGGCTGGACCTTAGTTTTCATTGCACCCCCCATGATTTGGGTGTTCCGATTGTTTTACATTGTTAAGGGAGGGGGGTCTTTTGTCATTGAAGAGGGGGGCAAAAAGTGGGCAACGTATACTACTTATACTGCGGAAACAGAGTTCAAAGTCATCATGTGGACGTGAGGAGATGAAATAGAGTCACTGTTAAAGGGCATAGTCGGAGCCCTTGGAGGAGTGTGTGTGTGTTCGTGTGTGTGTGGTTTGAAATCAGGGGGTCCTGGGAGTGAAGTTATTAAGAGGTTTGAAGTCTGAGGGGTATTTCCACATTTTTCAGCCACACCGACCGACGTTACCCACCACAAAGCTGGGTTACATTCATCAGTCAGGATTGTTAGTAATATGAATGAGGATTTCAGCAAAAGAGCGCTGCACGCCTTAGTGTGGGAGATGAAACATCTGTACATGGACGTGTTCTATTGGACACAGTGTTACATACACTCTTAGACAGGAAGGTTCCAAAAGGGTTATTCAGCTGTCCCATAGGAGAAGCCTTTTTGGTGCCAGGTAGAAATACCCTTTTGGATTCCAGGTAGAACCCTCTGTGGAAAGAGTTCCTAATAGAACGCAAAAGGGGTTCTACTTGGAACCAAAACGGTTCTACCTGGAACCAAGAGGGTTCTTCAAAAGGTTCTCCAATGGGGACGGTCGAAAACCATTTTAGGTGTATAAACAGTGTGTATAGACAGTGTGTATAGACATAACATGGAAAATACAATATAGATGTGAGCTAGAGGATATAGGCATGATGTCCACAGTTGTTTCTGACAGCCCTCTGTCAGGTTCTATATACTGATCTGAGACTCTACAGTGCATTCGGAAAGTATTCTGACCACTTGACTTTTTCCACATTTTGTTAAATTAGACTTATTTTAAAATGCATTAAATACATTTTTTTCCTCATCAATCTACAAACAATACCCCATAATGACTAAACGAAAACAGACCCTTTGCTACGAGACTCGAAATTGTTTCCATTGATCATCCTTGAGATGTTCCTACCACCTGATTGCAGTCCACCTGAGGTAAATTCAATTGATTGGACATGATTTGGAAAGGCACACACCTGTCTATATAAGGTCCCACAGTTGACATTGCATGTCAGAGCAAAACCCAAGCCATGAGGTTGAAGGAATTGTCCGTAGAGCTCCGAGACAGGATTTTGTCGAGGCACAGATCTGGGGAAGGGTACCAAAACTTTTCTGCAGTATTGAAGGTCCCCAAGAACACAGTGGTATCCATCATTCTTAAATGGAAGAAGTTTGGAACCACCAAGACTCTTCCTAGAGCTGGCCGCCCAGCCAAACTGAGCAATCGGAGGAGAAGGGCCTTGGTCAGGGAGATGACCAAGAACCCGATGGTCACTCTGACAGAGCTCTAGAGTTCCTCTGTGGAGATGGGAGAACCTTCCAGAAGAACAACCATCTCTGCAGCACCATCAATCGGGTCTTTATGGTAGTGGCAAGAAGGAAGCCACTCCTCAGTAAGGCACATGACAGCCTGCTTGGAGTTTGCTAAAAGGCACCTAAAGGACTCTCAGACGATGAGAAACAAGATTATATTTTGCCTGAATGCTAAGCGTCACGTCTGGAGGAAACCTGGCACCATCCCTACTGTGAAGCATGGTGGTGGCAGCATCATGCTGTGGGAATGTTTTTCATCAGCAGGGACTGAGAGACTAGTCAGGATCAAGGAAAAGATGAACGTAGCAAAGTACAGAGAGATCCTTGATGAAAACCTGCTCCAGAGCACTCAGGACCTCAGACTAGGACGAAGGTTCACCTTTCAACAGGACAACGGCCCTACGATCACAGCCAAGACAACGCAGGAGTGGCTTTGGGACAAGTCTCTGAATGTCCTTGAGTGGCCCAGCCAGAGCCCGGACTTGAACCCAATCGAACATCAAAATCAAAATAGATGTGCAGAGACGCTCCCCATCCAACCTGACAGAGCTTGAGAGGATCTGCAAAGAAGAATGAGAGAAACTCCCCAAATTCAGGTGTGCCAAGCTTGTAGCGTCATACTCAAGACTCGAGCCGTCATGCCGTCCCTGGAGGGGGTGCGTCACCTGAGTGGGTTGAGTCACTGATGTGGTCATCCTGTATGGGTTGGCCCCCCCCCCCCCCCCCCCCCCTTGGGTTGTGCCTTGGCGGAGGTCTTTGTGGGCTATACTCAGCCTTGTCTCAGGATGGTAAGTTGGTGGTTGAAGATATCCCTCTAGTGGTGTGGGGGCTGTGCTTTGGCAAAGTGGGTGGGGTTATATCCTTCCTGTTTGGCCCTGTCCGGGGGTGTCCTCGGAATGGGCCACAGTGTCTCCTGACCCCTCCTGTCTCAGCCTCCAGTATTTATGCTGCAGTAGTAGTTTATGTGTCGGGGGGCTAGGGTCAGTTTGTTATATCTGGAGTACTTCTCCTGTCCTATTCGGTGTCCTGTGTGAATCTAGGTGTGCGTTCTCTAATTCTCTCCTTCTCTCTTTCTCTCTCTCGGAGGACCTGAGCCCTAGGACCATGCCCCAGGACTACCTGACATGATGACTCCTTGCTGTCCCCAGTCCACCTGGCTGTGCTGCTGCTCCAGTTTCAACTGTTCTGCCTTAATATTATTTGACCATGCTGGTCATTTATGAACATTTGAACATCTTGGCCATGTTCTGTTATAATCTCCACCCGGCACAGCCAGAAGAGGACTGGCCATCCCACATATGCTCTCTCTAATTCTCTCTTTCTTTCTCTCTCTCATCGGACTCGCCCTAGGACCATGCCCCAGGAATACCTGACATGATGACTCCTTGCTGTCCCCAGTCCACCTGACTGTGCTGCTGCTCCAGTTTCAACTGTTCTGCCTTATTATTATTCGACCATGCTGGTCATTTATGAACATTTGAACATCTTGACCATGTTTTGTTATAATCTCCACCCGGCACAGCCAGAAGAGGACTGGCCACCCCACATAGCCTGGTTCCTCTCTAGGTTTCTTCCTAGGTTTTGGCCTTTCTAGGGAGTTTTTCCTAGCCACCGTGCTTCTACACCTGCATTGCTTGCTGTTTGGGGTTTTAGGCTGGGTTTCTGTACAGCACTTTGAGATATCAGCTGATGTACGAAGGGCTATATAAATACATTTGATTTGATTTGATTTTGATTTCGAGGCCGTAATCGCAGCCAAAAGTGCTTCAACAAAGTACTGAGTAAAGGGTCTGAATACTTATGTAAATGTGGTATTTCAGTTTTTTATTGTTAATACAAAACTTTTTCTGCTTTGTCATTATGGGGTATTGTATGTAGATTGATGAGGGGGAAATAACTATTTTAATCCATTTTAGAATAAGGCTGTAACGTTTTATTTTGATTTTTTTACCTTTATTTAACCAGGTAGGCTAGTTTAGAACCAGTTCTCATTTGCAACTGCGACCTAGCCAAGATAAAGCAAAGCAGTCCGACACATACAACAACACATAGTTACACTTGGAATAAACAAACATACAATAAATAATACAGTAGGAAAATCTATATACAGCATGTGCAAATGAGGTAGGATAAGAGAGGTAAGGCAATTAAGGCCATGGTGGCAAAGTAATTACAATATAGCAATTAAACACTGGAATGGTAGGATGTGCAGAGGATGAATGTGTAAGTTGAGATACTGGGGTGCAAAGGAGCAAGATAAATAAATATAAATAAAATATAAATAAATAAAATAAATACAGTATGGGGATGAGGTAGATTGGATGGGCTATTTGCAGATGGGCTATGTACAGGTGCAGTGATCTGTGAGCTGCTCTGACAGCTGGTGCTTAAAGCTAGTGAGGGAGGTAAGAGTCTCCAGCTTCAGAGATTTTTGCAGTTCATTCCAAGTTATTGGCAGCAGAGAAATGGAAGGAGAGGCGGCAAAAGTATATGGGGCTTTGGTGACAAAACGGATGACACTGTGATAGACTGCATCCTGTTTGTTGAGTAGAGTGTTGGAGGCTATTTTGTAAATGACATCGCCGAAGTCGAGGATCGGTAGGATGGTCAGTTTTACGAGGGTATGTTTGACAACATGAGTGAAGGAGAAAAGAGTCAGCCCAAGAATTGAACCCTGTGGTACCCCCATAGAGACTGCCAGAGGTCCGGACAACAGGCCCTCCGATTTGATATACTGAACTTTATCAGAGAAGTAGTTGGTGAACCAAGAGAGGCAATAATTTGAGAAACCAAGGCTGTTGAGTCTGCCAATAAGAATGTTGTGATCGAAAGGCTTAGCCAGGTCGATGAATATGGCTGCACAGTAATGTCTCTTATCGATGGCGGTTATGATATCGTTTAGGACCTTGAGCGTGGCTGAGGTGCACCCATGACCAGCTCTGAAACCAGATTGTATAGCGGAGAAGGTACGGTGAGATTCGAAATGGTCGGTGATCTCTTTGTTAACTAACGTAACAAAATGTTGACAAGGTCAAGGGGTCTGAATACTTTCCGAACCTGTGAAAGAGTGTCATCACACTAGGCTGGGTAATAGCATGGTATATCACGCCTGCTCTACCGCAGATCGCGCGTGTGTGTGTGTGTGTGTGTGGCGAGCTAAACTCAGGAGCAAATGGCTCTCTAACAAGATTTCTCATTTTATGACATGGTCTCAAGCTGTGCCGGAGCTCCCTGGAGTGGGCCAGGTCAGCATGTATCATTTTAATTATTCATTCATGGAAACACACTGTGACTGTGTTGTATAACTCAGAGTGACTGTCTGGGTGACCAGGCAGTGGCAGTCCCAGGCTGAGTCCGCAAATGGCACCACGTTGCGCATCTAGTGCACTACTTTTGATAGGGCTTTGGTCAAAAATAGTACACTATATGGAGAATAGGGTGCCATTTGAGACCTGAACCAAGTCCCACGCCGGGTACATAATACAGCATTAGACATGGAAAATCCCTTCCGGATGGGCCAGGCCGAGGGGAGAAAAGACGGGCTTATTTCACCTAAAGTGAATAGGACAGTATGGGTAAGACAGGGGTTTTAGTGGTTTTGCAGTTCAGTGCCTGTGTTTGAAAGCATGCTCTTTCAGCAACGTGGGTGGCAAGGTTTCTTCTTACTACCATCTCTCCCCAGTATTGTAGTTGGCTCTTTGCACTTGTCAGAGCCATTGCTCACTTGCTCGGAAAATGTTCATATTGTTTTATAATGAAAGCCGAGAGGGACGTTATTGAATTCCCCCTCACACACAGCACAGCCCGCAGGACCGGAGAGCTTGTTGTCATCGCAGATGTCCAAATTCAATTAGCATATTTCTTGTTTTCCTATTTTTTTTCAGAGTGCTGTGTTCCCGTAGCTACTCCTCCATGTGAAAACACAGTGTGTCACGTAAACACAGGACGGAGAACAACAAGCACAAGCAAAGAGAAACTTTCCATTCCTTCCTGATCCTCCCTTCTCTCTCTCTCTCTCTCTCTCTCTCTCTCTCTCTCTCTCTCTCTCTCTCTCTCTTTCCCCCTTCCTCTCCTCCCACTCCTTGTTGTCCTATATTTGTAGTCTAACACTTGGCATTAAATCTTATTATTTTTTGGTAAATAAACCTGTTTCTAGTAGGAATTACACACAACTTAGTGTGAGGTCCTTTTCATAAAGGGGGTCTGGAACCTTTCATTTAAAAGGTTTTCTATTTGTGCTGCTTTGAAAGAGAGAAATCAGGTTTTCTCGCACTTCTAGGGGTGAGTTTGAGATTCTGTCTGGGCATTGTGGTGAGAGTTATTCCAAGAGGCTGCATTTCTTACTGATTTCCCCCCTTTGTTCTCAACTATGCTGTAAGTAGTTCCAGGTCCCCCCCACACACACATACCCTCATCTGTGTGTGCATATGTGTGCATGTGAGGGCAACGCGACATGACACCTGCTGTTGGGATGAATGGGGTCAGCGGCAGGGCCCATCTAGCAGCTGCCTCTTCCCACTGCAGCCACAGACACTCACAGTGCCAGATAGAGCCCTGCTAGTACAGCCACAACCAGAACCACTGGGACTGGGGCCCATATAGTGCACAACACAGCGCCCCCTACCACCACCCACTGTCACTGCAACCTCAGGGAGAGCAGACAGTGCAGGAATGGGACATATCATTATGCTGTCACTACAGAAAGGGTTGGGGATTAGAGAGGTGCTGAGAAACAAGACATCTGTTTTTTTGGTCTGACCTGTCTGTGCTCACTTGCTGTGTGTGTGTGTGTGTGTGTGTGTGTGTGTGTGTGTGTGTGTGTGTGTGTGTGTGTGTGTGTGTGTGTGTGTGTGTGTGTGTGTGTGTGTGTGTGTGTGTGTAGAGCAGTGGTGGAAAAAGTACTAAATTGTCATACTTGAGTAAAAGTATATATACCTTAATAGAAAATGACTCAAGTAAAAGTGAAAGTCACCCAGTAAAATACTACTTGAGTAAAAGTCTTAAAGTATTTGGTTTTAAAAATACTTAAGTATCAAAAGTACATGTAGATGCTAAAAAATACTTAAATATCAAAAGTAAAGTACAAATAATTTTGTATTACTTATTAAGCAAACCAGACGGCACAATTTTCTTGTTATTTTTACACTCAGACATCATCTATAAACAAAGCATTAGTGTTTAGTGAGTCCGCCAGATCAGAGGCAGTAGGGATGACCAGGGATGTTCTCTTGATAAGTGCGTGAATTGGACCATTTTCTGTCCTGCTAAGCATTCAAAATATAACGAGTACTTTTGGGTGTCAGAGGAAAATGTATAGAGTAAAAAGTACATCATTTTCATTAGGAATGTAGTGAAGTTAAAGTTGTCAAAAATATAAATATTAAAGTAAAGTACAGATACCACAAAAAACTAGTTAAGTAGTACTTTAAAGTATTTTTTCTGAAGTACTTTACAACTCTGATGTAGAGTGTGTGGCAGCTTGTTTTACCCTGATTTCCTGCCATGACGGGTCATGAAATGGGCATGACCATGTTAGTACTGTAAGTCAGAAGCATTATTGTGGCCCAATATGGATTTAAAGGCAATTTTCTCTGCAGAATCCAAAATCATGAAACGTCTACAATCCCGACTGAATTCCATTCCCATGTGAAGGGCAAGTGAAGCCACAATACATTACAGAGCCCACACAACAATAATAATAACAACAAACTTTATTGGTTGGTTCCCATTCAACAAGTATCCCATTGTTCCAGACATTTTACATCATCAAACAGACGATCTCTCAAAGTGCCTTAATTAATTAACACGACTTAACAAATACATGCATTTCAACAGCTTTCGGTTATGTAGCCTATCTATGATCCCTTCTATGGAGAAGTCAGGGAGATGCTGCTATCTATGATCCCTTCTATGGAGAAGTCAGGGAGATGCTGATATCTATGATCCCATCTATGGAGAAGTCAGGGAGATGCTGATATCTATGATCCCATCTATGGAGAAGTCAGGGTGACGCTGCTGACTATGATTCCATCTATGGATAAGTCAGGGTGACGCTGCTGACTATGATTCCATCTATGGATAAGTCAGGGTGACGCTGCTGACTATGATTCCATCTATGGATAAGTCAGGGTGACGCTGCTCTCTCTCGAGAAGAAGACAAATATCCTCCCTTATCTTTCCACCAGAGGTCAGCCTTTTATTAACAAATAATGACGTATACACTCCTCTCAAAGACTAGTCCCTACAGACTAATAGTCCCCTCGTGTACACCCACTGGCCTGTCAGAAAACTAGCTAATCACTCACTACATGAAGTCCCTATCAAGATCCCTTATGCTGACAACATGTGTATTGTGAAATTGGTTACAAATGCCAAAGTAGCAGTATGGCAGCGCGTGTGAAACTTGTTCTTAACCGTGACCTTTTCCGAGACAATAAGCTGGGAAACTTAAACCAAAGAAAATTCCATGTCATCACAGAGCGTTTTGAGTCTGAAGCAGGGCAGGCAGACAACAGAGTGTGTTTCCTTGACGAATGTGTTTGTCAAATGAATGGCTTCTTTGACTGACAACAAACAGCAGACCACTAATGGCACCGTGTAGCAATCTAGGATCTTTGTTGACTAACTGAAGAGAGGCCTGGCAAATGATAGGCTAAAACAGACCGTTACCACACTTTCCAGTTGTGTGAGGAATTCTTAGCATTACTCGGCTTTAACTATGTTGTGATAGCTGAACTCCACCTCAATTTACCCCATATCTACCTCGTGATTTGTCCTATGAAGCTGCTTCAACACAAATCTATTTTCCTCCCACGTGCTGCTTCAACACGACTCGACCCAAAATGTCCGCCAGTAACTACTTCACAACAGTGTTATCAGTCAGAACCAGAGGCACCGTCAGAGCTGCGGACGTCGTGGTTGTTGTATGGGCCTGGTCCTTTTGGAGAGTTTGTACCGGAGGTACATGGAGGTCTTGGACTGGGAGGCTCTCCTCGGCCAGCACGTGTGGCCGTCGCCAGAGTAGTCCTCCAGACACTGACAGGTGTAGGAACCAGAGGTGTTGAAACACTGGGAATGACGGCTACACAGGTGAGTACTGTCCAGACACTCGTCCTTATCTGGGGAGAGGGAGGAGGATACGGTGACATGTTGAGAAGAAGATGAATATCAGCACAAAGCAATAAAGCTTGTGTGGATTCTTAAGAGAATCAACATCAATAAACAAGTATTATTTTGTCAGTCTCATCCTAACTGAAACAGCCATATCGAAAGTATCAACAGATCTGAATTCAAATCAGTCAATTCTCCATTGAATCTAACACTGAGACACGTGTGGATGTTGTAGAATGTTTTCCAGATGTCCTAATCTACAGTACTAGACAGCATCTATGTCAAAGTCAGCTTTGTGTTTACTCTCCTCTCGCTCTTCTCTCTCGCGCTTCTCTCTCACTTCTCTCTCCTCTCTCTTTCTTCTCTCTCTCTCTCTCTTCTCCCCCCTCTCTCTCCTCTCTCTCCTTTATCTCTCTCTTTCTTATCTCTCTCTCTCCTCTCCTCTCCCTCTCCTCTCTTGGCCCTGATCCCAATGCTGCTCATCACGTTCAACACAAACTGATGGTCTGTTTAATTAGCATTCTGACTTAATTTCAGTTACTTCTCCTTTGCCCGTGAGCTCTGAATTTGGCAACCCAAACCAAGCTGGAAAGCAGAGACCAAACCCATGCAGTTTTACAGTAAGACCCATGCTTGTTTTGAGTATTACTGGATAGCTTTTCCACCTTTTCACTGGCTCTGAGGTGAAGACATTATCGGCCAGCCAGCACACAGAGAGAGCCAGCAGGAAGCCATGACTTGACTCGACTCACTGAGTGTGAGGTCAAGGGGTTGTTGAGTAACAACTAGTCTGTCTCAAAGCTCCAGGAAATAGGTGTTGCAATGTTCGCCAAGGAAGCATAAGCAATAACAGCTACCACAGCTGAGCGAGCTGGGGAGGCAAGCTAGAGGAATTACATTCAGGCTCTCACTGGGTTGCTGCAGCCAAAGCTCATCTACAGAGGATCGGTCTGTTTGACAATGAAACGTAGGCTAAATGAGAGGAACATGTGAGGGCGTGCTGTGAGGTAGTCATTCATTTAAACAGCACTGACACTGAGAAAAGTGGGTCTGTGGCTTACACACACACATGCATGAATGCACACACATACACACTACCACAGCATATTTTACGAGACACATGGCCATCTGCTGAGAGATGCTGAAGGAAGAAATTATATTAATGTCATACATCGGGTAAAGTCATAGACAGACAGACAGACAGACAGACAGAAAGACAGAAAGACAGACAGACAGACAGACAGACAGACAGACAGACAGACAGACAGACAGACAGACAGACAGACAGGGCTTAGAGGACAGACTGTTTCTCTAACATTCCCTGTTAATGTTAATACTGGTATCTAACAGCCTTACATTCTCTGTTAATATTAATACTGGTATCTAACAGCCTTATATTCTCTGTTAATATTAATACTGGTATCTAACAGCCTTACATTCTCTGTTAATATTAATACTGGTATCTAACAGCCTTACATTCTCTGTTAATATTAATACTGGTATCTAACAGCCTTACATTCTCTGTTAATATTAATACTGGTATCTAACAGCCTTATATTCTCTGTTAATATTAATACTGGTATCTAACAGCCTTACATTCTCTGTTAATATTAATACTGGTATCTAACAGCCTTATATTCTCTGTTAATATTAATACTGGTATCTAACAGCCTTACATTCTCTGTTAATATTAATACTGGTATCTAACAGCCTTATATTCTCTGTTAATATTAATACTGGTATCTAACAGCCTTACATTCTCTGTTAATATTAATACTGGTATCTAACAGCCTTACATTCTCTGTTAATATTAATACTGGTATCTAACAGCCTTACATTCTCTGTTAATATTAATACTGGTATCTAACAGCCTTACATTCTCTGTTAATATTAATACTGGTATCTAACAGCCTTACATTCTCTGTTAATATTAATACTGGTATCTAACAGCCTTACATTCCCTGTTAATGTTAATACTGGTTTCTAAGAGCCTTTACAGCTTGCTGTACAGTATGGGGGATGTCCGTACCTCGACACTGCACTGAGTCCTGGAGCGTCCCCAACACAAAGCCCTCCCTGCACACACACACAAAGCTGCCAAAGGTGTTCTTGCAAGTGCGCCGGGGAGGGCAAACATCTGACGCCCCGCGACACTCGTCCACATCTGCAAAACAGCACAACAAGGCCACACAAACTCAACACCTGAGCATGCATAAACACACACACACACACACCCACTAGATGTAACATATACAAGGGAGACGACAAAGTGCTGTAAAGAACCTAGGGTTGTTTTCTCAGCTCAAAACAATCACTATACATCAGAAAGAGGACATGAGTGCTTTGGCCATCTTGGGAGTTTTTTTGTATTTGAAATGTACACTGCTGTTGTTCAACAACAAGGAATCACAACACACTCACACACAATACTTTTCAGGTGCTTCACTGTCTCTCTGTAACTAGAACAATTCTAATGTTACAAATGTAGATGTGGTTGAAATGAAGGCAGATTAGTGATACTGTATATCCCACAATATGATGTCACTTCAGACACTGAGGAGTTGGTCCAAGTACAGAATAACAGGGGAATTGAACCTGTCATGATGATGCTATGTCTTTGTTCTAATGGTTCTGTTTAAGCTGCCCATGTCCTGGAGAGAAACCCTCCTGTTGTAACTAACCTGATTCAGCTTATCAACCAGCTAATTATTCGAATCGGGGTTGGAGTGAAAACCTAGAGGACGGTAGCTCTCCAGGAACAGGATTAGAATGAAAACCTAGAGGACAGTAGCTCTCCAGGAACAGGGTTAGAATGAAAACCAACAGGACGGTAGCTCTCCAGGAACAGGGTTAGAATGAAAACCTACAGGAGCATATCTCTCCAGGAACAGGGTTAGAGTGAAAACCTAGAGGACGGTAGTTCTCCAGGAACAGGGTTAGAGTGAAAACCTAGAGGACGGTAGCTCTCCAGGAACAGGGTTAGAGTGAAAACCTACAGGAGCATATCTCTCCAGGAACAGGGTTAGAGTGAAAACCTACAGGACGGTAGCTCTCCAGGAACAGGGTTAGAGTGAAAACCTACAGGAGGGTATCTCTCCAGGAACAGGATTAGAATGAAAAACTAGAGGACGGTAGCTCTCCAGAAACAGGGTTAGAGTGAAAACCTACAGGAGGGTATCTCTCCAGGAACAGGGTTAGAGTGAAAACCTACAGGACGGTAACTCTCCAAATCAAATCAAATCAAATCAAATCAATTTTTATTTGTCACATACACATGGTTAGCAGATGTTAATGCGAGTGTAGCGAAATGCTTGCCCTCCAGGAACATGGTTAGAGTGAAAACCTAGAGGACGGTAGCTCTCCAGGAACAGGGTTAGAGTGAAAACCTACAGGAGCATATCTCTCCAGGAACAGGGTTAGAGTGAAAACCTACAGGACGGTAGCTCTCGAGGAACAGGGTTAGAGTGAAAACCTAAAGGAGGGTATCTCTCCAGGAACAGGATTAGAATGAAAACCTAGAGGACGGTAGCTCTCCAGGAACAGGGTTAGAGTGAAAACCTACAGGAGCATATCTCTCCAGGAACAGGGTTAGAGTGAAAACCTACAGGACGGTAGCTCTCCAGGAACAGGGTTAGAGTGAAAACCTAGAGGACGGTAGCTCTCCAAGAACAGGGTTAGAGCGAAAACCTACAGGAGGGTATCTCTCCAGGAACAGGGTTAGAGTGAAAACCTACAGGAGGATATCTCTCCAGGAACAGGGTTAGAATGAAAACCTACAGGAGGGTATCTCTCCAGGAACAGGGTTAGAGTGAAAACCTACAGGAGGATATCTCTCCAGGAACAGGGTGAGAGTTAACCCCTGCAGGAGGATATCTCTCCAGGAACAGGGTTAGAGTGAAAACCTACAGGAGGGTAGCTCTTCAGGAACAGGGTTAGAATGAAAACCTACAGGAGGATATCTCTCCAGGAACAGGGTTAGAATGAAAACCTACAGGAGGATATCTCTCCAGGAACAGGGTTAGAATGAAAACCTAGAAGACGGTAGCTCTCCAGGAACAGGGTTAGAGAGCCCGGCTGACTAGGCCTCTGCAGTACCTAGAGAAGGGGTGTTCAACTCTTACCCTAAGAGGTCCGGAGTACTGCTGCTTTTCTGTTCTACTTGATAATGAATTGCATTCACCTGGTGTCCCAGGTCTAAATCAGTTCCATTTAGAGGGGAATAATACAAAATACATTTAAAATATGTTCCACTGTAACTACCTACAGTATATGACTGTTATGATTTCTCTGAGGTCTCGGGCCTGGTTGGTTAGTTCCTACAGCTACTCTCCTGTGGCGTGAGAATGAGGCAATGGCTCTCAGGATCAACCATGGAGGCTGGGCCTCGTTAGCAGGACAGAAGGTGTCTGCTGCGAGGACTTTATGTCCTCACCACAGTTATCGAGCTAAGGGACTTCAAAGTAATGAGTGCTAGCTATTTTAAGGAGAGAGCAAAGAGTAGAGTACAGCTACTGGGACCCGGGGTCTGTTTTCTTAACACTTGAGGTAATTGCAGGGTTTATCGTTCTGTGGACAGACTCAGTGGGTAGGCGCTGTTAGTAATAGCTGGGTGGAGGTCGTTAACATGTCCTCTAGTAGTGTACCTATGGGAACCTGTCTCTCCACCTGCTCTCTAATAGCAGCCAGAGACCGAACTAGTAGCTACACACTGTCATGCTACGATCATGGCTAGCACACAGTATACCCCATAGTAATGCCAAAGGAATGCACCAAACTCTGGGCTGTTTCCCAATCCCAGTCCCCTGTTACTTCTTCCCATGGCATTGGAACTGAAAGAACTAGAGGGGAGGGAGGAGTTTGGGGGTTGTCATGGCAATGGGGTTACCATGGGGTTGCCGAGGAAGCCCACCTTCACAGGTCCTGTTGTCGGCGGCCAGGTGGAGGCCGGTGGCACACAGACAGCGCACCTCTCCCCACCGGTCGATCTGGCAACCGAACTGGCAGCGTGCGGAGGAGCACTCAGGTTCTTCTGGAAGAGAACACAGGATAAACTGGCTGAGAGTCAAGGCAGAAATGGATGGTTGGAACGAACACATGCCACCACACACAAACCATGTGCTGTACTGTAATACTATAGACTCACAAGCAGTGATATGAAACCAGCTTGGTTTGGTCTTGTGTCATACTCATATTATATTCCTTGCTTTAGATTGATTACACCAGTTAACAGTTGCGCCTCTATATTGCCCCCACAGGGTTGGGGAGTAATGTATTACAAAAAAACGAACATTACCAGCAAAAATATTGTAATCAGATTACAGATAGGCCTACCTTTCTAAATTACTTCTAGTGTTACCTTTAAATTTAGAAAGGATGTTTTTACATTATGTTACTGAGTTTGGATCATCTAAAAGTTATGTAAGAATTAACAATTTTGGACAAGTAACCAGTAACTGTAACAAATTACATTCATAACGTAACCTACCCAACCCTGACTGTACCATACAGTAACCTACCCAACCCTGACTGTACCATACAGTAACCCACCCAACCCTGACTGTACCATACAGTAACCCACCCAACCCTGACTGTACCATACAGTAACCCACCCAACCCTGACTGTACCATACAGTAACCTACCCAACCCTGACTGTACCATACAGTAACCTACCCAACCCTGACTGTACCACACAGTAACCTACCCAACCCTGACTGTACCATACAGTAACCTACCCAACCCTGACTGTACCATAGATACCTACCCAACCCTGACTGTACCATACAGTAACCTACCCAACCCTGACTGTACCATACAGTAACCTACCCAACCCTGACTGTACCATACAGTAACCCACCCAACCCTGACTGTACCATACAGTAACCTACCCAACCCTGACTGTACCACACAGTAACCTACCCAACCCTGACTGTACCATAGATACCTACCCAACCCCGACTGTACCATACAGTAACCTACCCAACCCCGACTGTACCATACAGTAACCTACCCAACCCTGACTGTACCATACAGTAACCTACCCAACCCTGACTGTACCATACAGTAACCTACCCAACCCTGACTGTACCATACAGTAACCTACCCAACCCTGTGCCCAATACAACAAATGTCACACTCTAGATCAAGTGAATAAGACTTGACGCTATTGACCCGTGGACGATAGGGGGGTTCTGGGTAATGGATCATCCAGACTGGAGGTATGTAGCTGACGGGGAAGCTGAGCAGCCAATCAAGATCCAGAACCACTGAAACTTTACCCCTTGTCAATAATAACATTTGACCCATATCAGCACGCCAGTACATGCAGTCCTGACACTGAGCCCTGTGGTATCACAGTAGGATGAAGTTGCCCCCAAGAAGCTGATCTATGATTGGTTTTGCATTGTACCCCCTAGTGTATAATGTTAGAGTTTAGAAGATGGTAAACTGATCCTAGATCAGTGTCTAAGGGCGACTTCTACCCGGGCGTGGTATTTCATCAATGGTTGGGACATGATGTTCCAGGAAATTGGGCAGAAACGGGTTTGAACTGGTATGTACTGGTGCAGGTTGATCCATCTGTCATGAGGTAGTATCCGGGGTCGCAGTAACACCGGTAACTACCCTGGGTGTTCATACAGCTGTTGGAGCATCGTCGCTCTGGGAGACCACACTCATTCACATCTGGAATCAACAACCAACAACAATCAGGATCAGGAATCATATCAAGATCAGCATGCATGAATCAATCGTAATATCTGGAATCAATAACCAGGAATCAACATGCATGAATCACACAGTATCTGGAATCAACATGCATGAATCATATAGAGTCAAAGATAGCCACCTTGGTCACATTTCTGGCCCTTGTATCCCACAGAGCAGGAGCACTTGTCTGGACCCACACAGACTCCATTCCTGCAAGGCTTGTTGCACACAGCTAGATGGTCAGAGAGAGCAGGTAAACACATATGATAACCTCGGCTGGTGTGCTGTTGCATTGTTGTTGTTTCTGGAGGACTTGCCCAGCGGCCGCTGACTTACGCTGGCAGACACCCATGACATTCCTCCAGCCTAAACAGCAGGCAGTAGACGTGCCAAAGGTGCAGAGCCCCACGAACCCCGACGGCCCACCGAGAGGCCCAGACACGGCCCTCACTGTCCTGGGGGATGGATGGATAGGTAGATAGATGGAGGGGTGGATGGAGGGAGATGGAAAGGTGGGTGGATGGAGAGGAAGAGTGGGTTAATGGTTCATCTGCCACAATTAAGAAAGACCCCAAGGTTTCTGCACTGCCATGGCTATAGTTGTTGTCATCAATGCCTTATTTGTGTTGCTACACTGTTTCTCTCTTCAACAGTATGACTAAACACACAAACACATATATATATATATATACAGTACCAGTCAAAAGTTTGGACACACCTACTCTTTCAAGGGTTTTTCTTTATTTTTATACTATTTTCTACATTGTGAAGAAATCAAAACTATAAAATAACACATTTGGAATCATATAGTAACCAAAAAAGTGTTAAACAAATCTTCAAAGTAGCCACTCTTTGCCTTGATGACAGCTTTGCACACTCTTGGCATTCTCTCAACCAGCTTCACCTGGAATGCTTTTTCAACAGTCTTGAAGGAGTTCCCACATACACTGAGCACTTGTTGGCTGCTTTTCCTTCACTCTGCGGTCCAACTCATCCCAAACCATCTCAATTGGGTTGAGGTCAGGAGATTGTGGCCAGATCATCTGATGCAGCACTCCATCACTCTCCTTCTTGGTCAAATAACTCTTACACAGCCTGGAGGTGTGTTGGGTCATTGTCCTGTTGAAAAACAAATGATAATCCCACTAAGTACAAACCAGATGGGATGGCGTATTGCTGCAGAATGCTGTGGTAGCCATGTTGGTTAAGTGTGCCTTGAATTCTAAATAAATGTGTCACCAGCAAAGCAACCCCACACCATCACACCTCCTCCATGCTTCACGGTGGGAACCACACATGCAGAGATCATCCATTCACCTACTCTGCGTCTCGCAAAGACACAACAGTTGGAACCAAAATTCTCAAATTTGGACTCATCAGACCAAAGGACAGATTTCCACCGGTCTAATGTCCATTGCTTGTGTTTCTTGGCCCAAGCAAGTCTTGTTTTCTTATTGGTGTCCTGGGGCGTTAGGGTAGCCTAGTGGTTAGGGCGTTAGAGCGTTGGACTAGTAACCGGAAGGTTGCAAGTTCAAACCCCTGAGCTGACAAGGTACAGATCTGTCGTTCTGCCCCTGAACAGGCAGTTAACCCACTGAAAATAAGAACTTGTTCTTAACTGACTTACCTAGTTAAATAAAGATTAAATTAAAATAAATAGTAGTGGTTTAATTGCAGCAATTCAACCATGAAGCCCTGATTCACACAGTTGATGTTGAGCTGTGTCTGTTACTCTGTGAAGCATTTATTTGGGATGCAATCTGAGGTGCAGCTAATTGCCCATTTCTGAGGCTGGTAACTAATGAACTTATCCTCTACAGCAGAGGTAACTCTGGGCCAGTTTCATCATAGCGCTTGATGGTTTTTGCGATTGCACTTGAAACTTTCAAAGTTCTTGAAATTTCCAGATTGACTGACCTTCATGAATGGGCTGTCGTTTCTCTTTGCTTATTTGAGCTGTTCTTGCCATAATATGGACCTGGTCTTTTACCATATAGGGCTGTCTTCTGTATACCACCCCTACCTTGTCACAACATAACTGATGGGCTCAAACACATTAAGAAGGAAAGAAATTCCTCAAATTAACGTTTAACATGGCACACCAGTTAATTGAAATCCATTCCAGGTGACTACCTCATGGAGCTGGTTGAGAGAATGCCAAGAGTGTGCAAAGCTGTCATCAAGACAAAGGGTGGCTATTTTGAAGAATCTCAAATATAAAATGTATTTTGATTTGTTTTACACTTTTTTGGTTACTACATGATTCCATATGGGCTATTTCATAGTTTTGATGTCTTTACTATTATTCTACAATGTAGAAAATAGTCCAAATAAATTGTGGGTAGGTATGTCCAAAATGTGGACTGGGACTCTATATACACACAGTACCAGTCCACATTTTGGACAACCTACTGTATAGTTGAGAGTGCAGAGGCTCTCTAAGGCTTGAGGAAGAGGATCTATAATAAATTGGTAACAACATATTCATATGGAGTCACTATTACAAAGCATTGTGTAAATACAGAAGAACTCTGGAACACACATTCTATTTCTATGACTGGAAGTCCTTTGGAGCTGTTGTAACTACTTATGAAACACCTTCTAGGTTCACATGCAGTGGAGAGAAGCCTTGACACACACATGCTGTATTCCAAATGGCAATAACTGCTGTTTCATTAAAAAGAGGTAACTAAAAAAAACTGCAGGGGAGATTGGATACCATTTACTGTGTAGCTGATGTTAAACCTTTCCTACAATCGTCAGTCCAAAATGCCAGAGGCAGTCATTTTGAGGGGTGCATACCTCCACACCAAAGTGGTATATAATAAGGCTAGGAAAAGGAGATGATTACTCCCAAACCAAGTGGGTCTAACAATTCACAGACTTTAGAATATAGTAACTGTAAGTAGTAGAACAGTAAAGAAAAGTCTCTAAACATGGATCGTCAGGTGTCATGAGATTCATAACCTACAGTCATGATCAGTAGGTAAATAAACAATGCGATTTAGCCTGCATCATCACCGCACATATAATTGAATTAGCGGCAACTGCAAATTATAGTTGTTTCATACCTGCTCCTGTCCTGTTGAAAAGCCATGGAGAACGCAATAAAACGCATGGTGATAACCAGCAACCACTGGCGCACCGGACGCGCGCTGACAACCGTAAATATCATCATATCACGAAGGTAATTGTCAGCTCATAAAACAGCTACGTATTATTTAACCTTATTTTGTGATGAGCGCAACGTTATTGTGCCAGCATATCTCCTGCGGTGAGTCTGGAGTAAGGCGTGGTCACCTCCTAGTTAATTTTATGATTGAGTGTCTTGGAACTTTAGGAATTTTGTCCAATAGGTGGGAAAGGTTACCTGGCAGGCAAGAAAGAGAGAGAGCGAGAGAGAGAGAGAGAGAGAGACAACTTTGAATATCACATTTAAATAATAAATACACAGACAGAAAATAGCGAGACAATTTCAGTTTTTATTCACACTAAAATATTTGTAATTCTTAAACCCACATGAGGACGTGACTGACTCTGGACCAAAGGTCCCACCCATGGTCTGTCTCAATCACGTAGGAAACATGTATTTTTTATTGGAATAAGAGTTTATAGGGCCATTTTGTGATAAAAGGCGCGAGAATCACCAGTGACAACGGCAGAACCAAAGCATTCGAAGTAACACGCTAAACCGTTAACTATTTCCAGGCATGACCAGTGAGCAATCAGTTACATTAGACTGAGAGGCAGAAATCATGGTTAATCGCCTGCATGGTGGCCTGAATGAAACAAATAGTGATCACACCAGGCACTATATAGGACAGTTAAAGGGAAACAAGCTGTGCATTGATTTGGGACATTACTTCAATGGGCAATGCAAAGTCATGATTTTCCTATTGCTTCCTCTGATAAGGACGAAAGTTCGATGTATTTATTTCAAAACACTGAGCTGATTGCACCCTATGTAGGCCTGCATTACATCCCGCTTGTTTATCCTGAGAGGGAACAAGCTCCCCTGCTCCAAATCAACACTGCAATGTGTCCGACCCCAAAACAAGTAAAGACGTACTGTAAATGGCACATATTTGGCAGCGCTCTCCAAACCCCCTTGTGCTAATTATGAGATGACTGTGGTAGATAGATAGCCTCAGGGTTCCTCTGAGTATACTGCAGAGCCACCATCCACCACGCACTGTACAGGGAGCACACACATGAGGCATTTAAACCTCCCCAACCACACATGGCATCCAACCTCCAACATCTAACCAATCACTGTGATTAAATAATTTGGCATCGGGGGTGGTGGTGGGGGTGGACTGCGCTCTTTTGAGAAACGCACATGCACAGTGTGTTTTTTGTCAAGTGCACCGCTGCGCATCACCACACGAGGTAGAAGAAACCACCCAGTAAAATCCCAGCCAAGCCTCAGACCTCATTCGTCATTATGATACAATTAAACACAATCCTGCCTGGCAACGAAAGAAGGGAAGAATAAAAGAGAAGTGTAGTTAGTGACCATGGTGAACAGGAGGAGAGGAAGGGAGGGAGGGTAGTCTGTGTGTGTGGATAGCGCAATGTGCTGCGGCTCTTCCTGTCATTCTCTCTCTATTCTATTGCTCCCTTTTGCTCTCTCTCTTGCTCTCTTTCTATCTTTTTCCCACTTTCTCTGTGATGCTCTGTGGTTTTCTTCTGTATGGTATAATTCTCTCTCTCATCTTTCTCTTATTCATCCCTCTCTCTCACTTTGTTTGCTTTAAAAGCCCTGGGGTACTTGAAGTGCAGTAATGTACTGGAGGAGATCGTTCTACCCTCGATTATGCCCACATTAATTTTTGTGGGAATGGTTCATTTGCAGCTCCACAAAGTACACCAAATCACCAAGTCCTCCTCTCCCACCACATCATAGCTATTCAGTGCAGTGGTGGTCTGTCTCCTCAACCTGGGGGGCCGTCTCATACAGACAGAAGTCCACCACTTAGACACTGTGTATAGATACAGACAGAGTAGATCAGCCTCATACAGACAGAACTCCACCGCTGAGACGCAGCGTATAGATACAGACAGAGTAGATCAGCCATACAGCCAAACAGTGCACCCTAGCTCAGACATAAGGTATAGAAACAGAAGGAATAGAAAAGATCAGCCAGCCAGCCAGCCCAGCCAGCCAGCCAGCCAGCCAGCCAGCCAGTCAGCCAGCCAGCCAGCCAGCCAGCCAGCCAGACAGACAGACAGACAGACAGACAGACAGACAGACAGACAGACAGACAGACAGACAGACAGACAGACAGACAGACAGAGACAGACAGACAGAGTACACCATGGCTCAGAGACAAGGCATAGAAACCGACAGTTCTCCATTAAAGTAGATCATTCATACAGACAGTTCTCCATAACTCAGACCCCAGGTATGGAATAGACAGTTGAGTAGATCAGTGGCATCATGGTAGCTGTAAAGGGAAAGGTGGGGCTGCCCAACTGGATCAAAGCAGAGTTTTTACAGTCTATTGAACCCTTCTATCGGATGCACCAAAGCCTTCAGGGTTGAAGAAACCGGCAACTGTCAAAACAGGCATCAGGCAGGCTGAAACAACATCAAACAGTGGTGGAATCTGATGTGCTTCAAATCAAGTCAAAACTATTGGAATAGCGACTGAACAACACACATATTCAGTATTTGAGTTGGAGAACCCACTCTCCCAGGGTGTCTCAGGGGGAGTTGGAGAACCCACTCTCCCAGGGTGTCTCAGGTGGAGTTGGAGAACCCACTCTCCCAGGGTGTCTCAGGTGGAGTTGGAGAACCCACTCTACCAGGGTGTCTCAGGGGGAGTTGGAGAACCCACTCTCCCAGGGTGTCTCAGGGGGAGATAGGAGAACCCATTCTCCCAGGGTGTCTCAGGGGGAGTTGGAGAACCCACTCTCCCAGGGTGTCTCAGGGGGAGATAGGATAACCCACTCTCCCAGGGTGTCTCAGGGGGAGATAGGAGAACCCATTCTCCCATGGTGTCTCAGGGGGAGTTGGAGAACCCACTCTCCCAGGGTGTCTCAGGGGGAGTTGGAGAACCCACTCTCCCAGGGTGTCTCAGGGGGAGTTGGAGAACCCACTCTCCCAGGGTGTCTCAGGTGGAGTTGGAGAACCCACTCTACCAGGGTGTCTCAGGGGGAGTTGGAGAACCCACTCTCCCAGGGTGTCTCAGGGGGAGTTGGAGAACCCATTCTCCCAGGGTGTCTCAGGGGGGGTTGGAGAACCCACTCTCCCAGGGTGTCTCAGGGGGAGATAGGAGAACCCATTCTCCCAGGGTGTCTCAGGGGGAGTTGGAGAACCCACTCTCCCAGGGTGTCTCAGGGGGAGTTGGAGAACCCACTCTCCCACGGTGTCTCAGGGGGAGATAGGAGAACCCACTCTCCCAGGGTGTCTCAGGGGAGTTGGAGAACCCACTCTCCCAGGGTGTCTCAGGGGGAGATAGGATATGCATGAAACACATTTCCAATTCACACATATGTACAAATACACACTTGACAAATATAAGCACCCACCAAATTATTATTATGCTCCAACCATTTAGTCACCTGAAGCAATGATATTTATTTTTATTCAACCTTTATTTAACTAGGCCAGTCAGTTAAGAACAAATTCTTATTTCCAATGACGGCCTACCCCGGCCAAATCCAGACGACACTGTGCACTGCCCTATGGGACTCCCGATCACGGCCAGTTGTGATACAGTCTGGAAATGAACCAAGGTCTGTAGTGATGCCTCTTGCACTGAGATGCAGTGCCTTAGACCGCTGAGCCACTCGGGAGCCCACACCTGAAACAGCAGTGATGGTAGTGACAGTGTGAGGTTGTTCTAAGGGTGTCAGTGTGGTTCAGTCAACCAGAGTTGTGAGGGAGGACTGCCACCTTCTGTCTGCTCCAGGAAGATAGATGACCCCTTTTTTTATCGTCGCACCGTCTCCTATAGGCAAGGGCCCATAAAGCATCTTAGAGTAGAAGTGCTGATCTAGGATCAGGTTTTCCCTGTCCATTTAATCTTATGCATAATCATCTAAAAGGCAACACTGATCCCATATCAGCACTCCTACTCTGAGACACTTTATGAATAGGAGCCCAGTCAGCAGTTAAAAATAGTAGCTTGCTTTCAAATCCTTGGTCTTTACCCACCTCCAATAGACCCTAAGCAACATTCCAATCAGAATCAACCCTCTGGCTCTTTATTTCAGAACACAGAGAAAGTTCCGGTACCAACAAGCTCCTGGACAAGGTCCTAATGTGTTTAGCAGGTAGCCAGGCAGAGTTACAACAGGCTGGGGTCAGAGTTCATAGGGCATGCTGCAGTGGGAGGAGTCTCCCAGGTGTGAGAGGGCATAGGTCAAGGGTCAGGTCACCAGACGGAAGGGACACCTGCGAGGGCCTGAGGAGAGCAGCAGGGAGGGAGGAAGGAAGGAAGGGAGGGAGGGACATGGGACAGAATGGGCTGAATGGCAGATCTCCAGCTAAACGGGAGGAGTGGGGGAAGAGGGGGAAGTCTGAAGTATCACTCCATCCATCACTATGTGGTCTGGTCACTGGATGGATGTGGGTTCAACGACTGACTTTGACTCAACCCACCCAGTCAGTGGGTAACTTTAGCTCCCTTCCGGCGGATGCACACAGATACTTGAGGTCACACACACACACACATACATGCACAGGCCTGCCCACGTATGCATGCACACATACACATACACACATACATACACACACTAGTGATGAGGGGGTGACTCATAGCCTGCAGTGGGGAGGGTTGGTTTAGGGTCATGAAATATTGTGTGGATGAAGGGCGGGATGAATAAAGAGGAAACAATACCTTTCAAAAAATCCATAAATGTATCATTCTTGTGCTTTTTATATCTATAAAATATATATCTATAGCTTTTTCTTTCATTAATTTTGTCTATCTAGCATTAGTACATAAGCCTAAGCTTTAGGGCATAACTTTATGCGCGCCTAATAGCCTATAGCCAATCACCAAACGCTTTTGAGAACAGGCAGAAAAAGTTAACTTTGATCTACTGAGGCAGAAAGGGCAATGTCAGAGTTTAATTAAATAAGAGGAAAGTTACAAAATGGAGAGTTGGAAATAAAGAGAAGGGAGGGACAGAAAATGAATGTTTGGGAAAGATTTGGTGAAAGAGCATGATATCAGTGCCGGCTGTACTGTGAGGCTAAATATAAATTAGACCGTCACAAGAATGAAGCATTTTTTGCCAAAAAATGATACACCAAAATGTGTGCTAAATTTTGACTTGGGAAAAGGAGTAGAGAAATATCATTTCTTTCTTTTAGCATCTTCAGAGAATGTGAATGTGCAGTTAGATACTAAACCATCTGTAGAGGTGCTATCAGCAAACATTTCACTACACCTGCAATAAAATCTGCTAAAAACATGTGTATGAAACCAATACAATTTGATTTGATTTGATAGTATTTCAACCACATAGAATACCCATCCAAGCTGAACTGAAATCTGATCAGAAACATGTTGGGTCGTTTTCACAGCTTTATATTTCCTTACAACCAGTCAAACTGATTTTTTTGTGCAGTTTCTCCACTCTCCCGAAACGTGGATGGATGAGAAAACTTTACCGATGTCAACCAGATTGAAGCATTCATTCTATCGATTTATGACATCATTCTGGTGAGCAAGGGTTCATTTAGTATTTTAGGGCAACATACAGTACCTGTCAAAGTTCAGACTCATTCAAGGGTTTTTCTTTATTTGTACTATTTTCTCCATTGTAGAATAATAGTGAAAACATCAAAACTATGAAATAACACATATGAAATCATGTAGTAAGCAAAAAATGTATATACAAATCTAAATATATGCTAGACTTTAGATTATTCAAAGTAGCCACCCTTTGCCTTGATGACAGCTTTGCACACTCTTGGCATTCTCTCAACCAGCTTCACCTGGAATTATTTTCCAACAGTCTTGAAGTGGTTCCCACATATGCTGAGCAATTGTTGGCTGCTTTTCCTTCACTCTATGGTCCAATTCATCCCAAATCATCTCAACTGGGTTAAGGTCGGGTGATTGTGGAGGCCAGGTCATCTGATGCAGCACTCCATCACTCTTCTTCTTGGTCAAATTGCCCTTACACAGCCTGGAGGTGTGTTGGGTCATTGACTTGTTGAAAAACAAATGTTAGTACCACTAAGTGCAAACCAGATGGGATGGTGTATCGCTGCAGAATTCTGTGGTAACCATGTTGGCTAAGTGTGCCTTGAATTCTAAATAAATCACAGACAACATCACCAGCAAAGCACCACAACACCATCACACCTCCTCCTCCCTGCTTCACGGTGGGAACCACACATTCAACTACTCACCCAACTTATTGTGGGAAGCTTGTGGAAGGCTACCCGAAACATTTGACCCAAGTTAAACAATTTAATGGCAATGCTACCAAATACTAATTGAGTGTATGTAAACTTTTGACCCCTGGGTATGTGATGAAAGAAATAAAAGCTGAAATAAACAATTCTCTCTACTATTATTCTGACATTTCACATTCTTAAAATAATGTGGTGATTCTAACTGACCTAAGACTGAGTTTATATGTATTTGGCTAAGGTATATGTAAACGTCTGACTTCAACTGTTCATGATTCCATAATGTGTTATTTCATAGTTTCTACAATGTAGAAAATAGTACAAATAAAGAAAAACCCTTGAATGAGTAGGTGTGTCCAAACTCTGTTGCTGTATATGCTAATGACAGAAGATAAGCTGAAAGTAGGGAGACTGGGGATGGTTGGAACACTTTGACCTTTTCGTCAGTTTATGGTAGTATATTCAAAACTTGTTACAAACAACCTACACCTGTCCTTTACAAATTGGTGTGGTCATTATATATGTAAATCAAACCGCAAATTCATGGTGTTTTCTTAAGTACAAGGAGTGAAGTGTTACAATTTACCCCATGGTCTGGGTTAGTTGTAACAGTGCTTGGGGTGAATTGTAACAGAATTAAAAAGTGCATAAATCATGGCACGCAACTAATTATTGTACACCTTTATTGAGATCATGAGAGCAACATTTCCATGTTCAACATTTCGTTTGGTAGAAATAATAATAAATGTAAATAATAAAATGTTTATTATTTTCCCCTCCACTAAATGGTCTTCTCAACCAAACAACAACTAGGCTAAACTGAACAACTGAATGTTTGTGGTGTGTGTGTGTGTGTGATGTGCGCGCATGCGTGTCTGTGTGTGTGACTGGATGTGTGACTGGATGTCACAGTTGTGACATTGGTATGGCTGTCCTGGGGTACAGGCTTGGTGGGCCCATAATTTGCATTCCCAGCTCTGCTCCCAGACCTCCTTGGACTTGGACTTGTTAAAGTGCTCCATGCACACAATGCAGAAGTTTTCCTCGTTGGAGGAATTTTAATCTTCTGCTTCAATGTGCTTTGTTTTGGCTCTTTTCTTAAGCAGGACAGTTTTTGTTGTTCAGTGTGGTTTGTCTTGGCTTGCTTTTTTCCAGCTGTTTTTTTATGCAGGGCAATTTTTATTTTTGCCTTCTGAGTGCTTGACTTTTTATGCTCTTCCAGTGCGTGCTTGATGGGTTTATCCATGAAAATCACAGTTTTTCTCCTCAAATGAGTATGATATGTGATATGTATATGGTTACATAAGACAGAATGTTACTTAAGGCAAACATTTAAGGAGGGTGGTTGGGTGGGTGTATATAGCAAACATCTAGCAACCCAAGAGTTCAGTGTTCAAATCTCATTACGGACAATTTTAGCTAACTACTTTGCAACTACTTAGCACGTTAGGTAAGCCTTCCCCTAACCTTAACCCTATAAGCTAATCCTTTCCCGAACCCTAAACTTAACCCTTTGACCTGACTTCTAACCTTAACCATAAACTTAACCCTAACCCCTAACCCTAACCCCTAGCCTAGCTAACATAAGCCAGCTAGCTAACGTTGGCGTTGGCCACTTAGCCACCTAGCGAAAGTTTGTAATAACAAAATGGAATTAAAATACCATATTTGTAACATATTGTATGTTTTGTGAATTCGAATTACAATTTGCAACATATTGTACAAATGGCAATTCCTAACATATCATACAAATTATAATTCGTAACATATCATACAAAATGGATGATGGACATTCACAAATGAATACATACCATACGAAATGTAAAATACAGTATCATACTAAATTGTGTGTCTCGGATTTCCGTACAAAATAATACAAAATGCTCTGAGACCAGGTTGCGCTATGTTCTATCCAACCATGCCACAGATGTCTTTTGGCTTCATTCAGACTGGAAGGACATGGTGTACAGAGAGACTGTGGGGACAGCAGGGAGAATAGAACAGAGACCAGAACAGAAAACAGCCATTGGACACAGAGCTTTGGGAGAGATTAGGGTAGAGATGCACACAACACAACACATCACAACACCTCCACAGGCTGTTTCTGTACCTACAGATGTAGGATCTTTATTTGATCACACTTTTGTTGCTGAGATAATATCCTGTACAGCAGGAAATGCAAACATGTAGTGTATTCTAGATTTAGATGACAGACTTGATATACCCTAATAAAAAAGGTATCAACCCCAACACAAAAATATATTATAATCCAAATAATAATTCACATTTCCTGTTGCTGCAGGATTATTTTTCCTTCTGTAGTTAACTGGCTCAAATTAAGATCCTACATCTGTAACCAAGGATTATTCCTTTAGCTATAGAGGAGGCAGCAGTGGTGCCATAGCAGCAGATCACTTAACCATGCACAACAGGGAAGAGGAAACGACTCCACCAGAATGTGCCTTTACATAACATTGATGTGATGGAAAGGAGTCATGGGGAGAATGAATGTTTGAGTACGGAGAGACTCTGTGTGTGACAGGGTTCTTTCTGGAATATTCCATTTCTGGAATGTTGTTAATGAGTTTTTGAGAATAATAATTCATTTGGAGCATCAGAGGTTGGGAGGCTGGGGGAATGGTGGACTGACTGAATGACTGGACCAGGGTTTTATTTCCACTGAGGACTGTGTGTGTGTGTATGTGTGTGTGTGTGTGTGTGTCTGTCTAGGCCACCAGGAACAGCCATTCGCTGCTGCAATTCGTATGACAGGAGACTTATAAACACCACACACACACACACACACACACACACACACACACACACACACACACACACACACACACACACACACACACTCTTTCCTCTTCCTCCTTCTTTCTACACCACCATGTCAGAGGAAGCCAGAGAGACAATACCAATGCAGCCATACAGTAACAATGTACTACTGCTGATGAGAACAGTAAGTCACTAGATTTTTAAAAAAGCAGTCATTTAGCAGATGCTCTTATCCAGAGAGACTTACAGTTAGTGCAGTCCTCTTAAGATAGAGAGGTGGGACAACCACATATCACAGTCAAAGTACGTTTTTCCTCAAAGTAGCTGTCAGCAAAGTCAGCGGTAGTAAAGGGAAAAGAGTCAGGTGCGAGTGTTAGTTCACAAACCCCTTGAACAAAAAAAATGTATGTAATTTAAAAAAATATCTAAACCGTCCCCACACTCTAGCTTCATGACAGAGGATGACATGGGGCTAGATGGTAAACATCACGAGTCAGAACCACAGAGTATCCCTATGATCCACTGCTATTGTAATGCAAGAAGAAGAGGAGTAACGTTCCCGTGTCCGGACTGAGGGACAGACAGACCAATGTACAGATGGATGGTGGATGATGGATGCCGTTGGCTCCCCTTCAGTGATACAGCCAAGCTGCCAGCCAGAAAACCACATCTTTGGTAGCATAGAACTCCACCTGTACTTTGTCCTCTTTCTCCCGTTCTCTTCGGGCGGGGAGCTCTGGAGCAGAGTCAAGCTTAGTCACCCACTGTTTGAACAGCAATTATGTTTGAGACGGGCAGAGTGTTTGGAAAAAGAAGGCGGAAGAGGAGGGTTTGCTCTTTGCGTCTGGCAACCAATGCCTTGAGCTTCTTTTCTGAGGGGAAATGAACGATACAGAGTATACACAGAGGGACGTTGTCCTGTTAAGGTGGTCAGGGTGTGGACTTGACTCTTCAACCTGCTAACCCCTCTCTGGTGTGTGTGTGTGTCACTGAGGTCAACACACACACCCTCCTCTCACACACACACGTCTCTGCCCGCTTGACCCCAGGGAACAGTGTTGACTCTCAGTGGGGCTGGGGTGGATGTAACAGTGTTGACTCTCAGTGGGGCTGGGGTGGATGGAACAGTGTTGACTCTCAGTGGGGCTGGGGTGGATGGAACAGTGTTGACTCTCAGTGGGGCTGGGGTGGATGTAACAGTGTTGACTCTCAGTGGGGCTGGGGTGGATGTAACAGTGATGACTCTCAGTGGGGCTGGGGTGGATGGAACAGTGTTGACTCTCAGTGGGGCTGGGGTGGATGGAACAGTGTTGACTCTCAGTGGGGCTGGGGTGGATGGAACAGTGTTGACTCTCAGTGGGGCTGGGGTGGATGTAACAGTGTTGACTCTCAGTGGGGCTGGGGTGGATGGAACAGTGTTGACTCTCAGTGGGGCTGGGGTGGATGTAACAGTGATGACTCTCAGTGGGGCTGGGGTGGATGGAACAGTGTTGACTCTCAGTGGGGTTGGGGTGGATGTAACAGTGATGACTCTCAGTGGGGCTGGGGTGGATGGAACAGTGTTGACTCTCAGTGATGTAAGCTCCGATGAGACGGGCAGAATAACAGAATAAGGAAAACACATCTCTGTGCCAAGACGAGACACGGTGTATACAGATTAATATAACAATGCACCACGCCAGCGCCTCCATAATCCATTTGCACAACTCTTTTTAATGTGTTTGGGAAAATGTATCCGCATTCGTTTGAAAAGCCCACCTCAACGTGGAAACTTGTACCTAGGTGGTCCATTCCGAACCACAGCAGTTGTTTACCTAGCTCTGCTGAGAATCACAGACAGACAGACGGAGGGAGGGAGGGAGGGAGGGAGGGAGGGAGGGAGGGAGGGAGGGAGGGAGGGAGGGAGGGAGGGAGCAGACAGACAGACAGACGGACGGACGGACGGACGGAGGGAGGGAGGGAGGGAGGGAGGGAGGGAGGGAGGGAGGGAGGGAGGGAGGGAGGGAGGGAGGGAGGGAGGGAGGGAGGGAGCAGACAGACAGACAGACAGACAGACAGACAGACGGATGGACGGAGGGAGGGAGGGAGGGAGGGAGGGAGGGAGGGAGGGAGGGAGGGAGGGAGGGAGGGAGGGAGGGAGGGAGGGAGGGAGGGAGGGAGGGAGGGAGGGAGGGAGGGAGACAGACAGACAGACAGACAGACGGACAGACAGACGGACGGACGGAGGGAGGGAGGGAGGGAGGGAGGGAGGGAGGGAGGGAGGGAGGGAGGGAGGGAGGGAGGGAGGGAGGGAGGGAGGGAGGGAGGGAGGGAGCAGACAGACAGACAGACGGATGGACGAAGGGAGGGAGGGAGGGAGGGAGGGAGGGAGGGAGGGAGGGAGGGAGGGAGGGAGGGAGGGAGGGAGGGAGGGAGGGAGGGAGGGAGGGAGGGAGCAGACAGACAGACAGTGTGAGCTGACACTTTTGTATTAATTCAAATGTACGGCCCCACTGCAGCAAAAAGGGTACACATAGCACCACTCCTTCCCTCCCTTCCCTTCCTCCCCCCTTTCTAGACCTCTCTCCTCCTCCATCTCTCTCCTCCCATCCTCTACCTTTCTCCTTCCTACCTACCTGTCTCCCTGGGCCGATCCTCCCTGCCTGCAACCCCGTTCTGTGTTTACATGACAGATTGCTCCCCAGTGGGAACCTTAATTGCATCATTTCATGGATGCGAGTCAGTGCGGTGGCCTAGAAAAGGTAAACAGGGATCTGGATCCAGGGCCAGAGAGAGAGGGAGGGAGGGAGGGGGAGAGAGAGAGGCCTTTTTTTCAGTTAGATGCCAATAAACCAAGACTTCTCAGGCTAAGAGAGCTAGAGAGATATAGGCTCACAATCAAACACGACACATGGCGGGCAGTGATTTGATTCTGCCTTGTTTGTTTTGATATGTGATAAGGGTTTGGGATGAATGTTTAGGGGGGGGGGGGGGGGGGGGTAAAAGAAAGGTGCACATTTGTAGGAAAGCATGTCTTCATCAGTCAGTGGCTCGGTCCGGGGAATATGAGAGTTCAGCTGCCTGGGTCGGTCACGCATTACACCAGTAGTACTCCCTGAGTCAGCCATGTAAACACATGAAGTAATAGAATACACTACGCACTTAGGGGTGTGACAAAACCAGATACACAACCAGGGGATTGACACACACGGAAACCACCATCGATGTTTATACAGGCCAAATCCAGCTCTCGCCCATAAATCAATATTGTTACAAAGCAGTGTGGGCCGTGTTGTTTTAAATCAGCCAATAGAGCAATAGGAAGACTGGAAACATGAGAGCAATGTAGATAATGTCCGTAAATCCACCCAACTTGATAAATCATCTTTCTCATGCGGTTATGTTATGACCTCTCCATAGCATGACATAAACGCTTCATTACATATGACACAAGCACTGATTAAATGTATGTTTTTATGTCACGTACACCAGATAGGTGCAGTAAAATGTGTTGTTTTAGTACTGAGAGCCTACAGCATATCTGCCACGGTGTACCCTTCAGTCGCCAGTTGTTGCGGTATTGTAAAATGGAACTGTATATACGATTAGATTACTATGGAAACCGTGATTCATCCTGAAGGAGTCTGTTTAGATGTCAAGTCAGGCTGGAGCCGATGCCATAATGACCATTTGTTTGCGGTACCCTCCCTTCCAATAAATTGTCATTGACAGACCTTAGTGGCCTCAGCCGTTATGTCCACGGCTAGACTGTATTACTAGCCATCTGTTGCAGCGCTGCAGGACTACTATGTGATATATGGAGAAACATCAGTAGTCATCTGAACTCACACCCTTGTTATATTATATAAATATTGGGACGGTGACACATCTGTTGTTGTTTCGACTCTGTACCCCAGCACTTTGGATTAGAAATGATACAATGACTGAGGTTGAAGTGCAGACTGCCAGCTTTAAACAATAATGAGTGATAATGTATTGTGTCATTGTAAATAAGAATATACTATGTTTCTAAACACTTCTACATGAATGTGGATGCTACTATGATTACTGATCATCCTGAATGAATTGTGAATAATGATGTAAGAGAAGGTTACAGACGCACAAATAGCATATTCTATTCTTATTTACAATGAAAGTGACTCCATAATCTCAAAACGGATTTACCATTCATTTCTATTGGGCACAAAATAATCTGAAACCCAACCAAAACAAACAGCAAATGCATCCAACAAATGTGTAGAGTCACAAGCTTGATGTAGTGATTGTGTGCTATGAATATGGGAACAAATACTTAACTTTCTACTACTTTAGTACACACACGTGTGAATTTGTCCCAATACTTTCGGTCCCCTAAAATAGGGGGACTATATAAAGTGCTGTAATTTCTAAACGTTTCACCCGATATGGATGAAATTCCCCTCCAATTAAAGCTGACAGTCTTTACTTGAACCTCACAGTCGTTGTATTACTTCAAATCCAAAATGCTGTGCTGGAGTACAGAGCAAAAACAACAACAAAATGTGTCACTGTCCAAATACATTTGGAGCTCACAGTAGTGCACTATTTAGATCAGGACCTTATGAGGTAGCCCTGTGTGGTTTGGACTATTTAGGATAAATATACCATTTCAGTCCCCTATACTACCAATACGATAATGACAGGCTGTGGTCCGATTTTTGGAAAAGCAACATTTTGAAACCAAAGATTTCCATTTGTTCTGAGAAGTATTGCAGTTCTATAAAAGTTATACTCACTGTAATAAAATGTTTCTGGGGAAAAGGATTAAATGTATTCTTCCCCGTTCAAATCACAAAGAGTCAAATGTTTTGTCATTCTTTCTCTGTCTGTCTCCCTCTGTCTGTCTGTCTGTCCTCCCATAGTATTTGGTTGGACTACCTCTTCAGCTCATGTATACAGTATTATAACATGCACTTCTAGCCATCTTGGTCCTACAAATATTTAGCATACAGACTCCTCATGTTTATTCAAAGTGCTGGGTTACACTGTTTATGACAGATATGCCGGCCAGGGCCCTATGGGAGGGGGAAAAGAAAACTATTCCAAATGAAAAGTCATGATTCATGCCACAGATAGTGTATAAACTCAAATATACGCTGCCTGCTAGTTGCTTGGACCTTGGAGCACAATTGCCCAGTTCCACTTTACGCAATTTCGATTGGCTCTAAACAGTGCACAGACAACTTAGTATTGCATTACTCTGAATACGGAGGGAGCTGCCTGAGAGGCCTGTGTGGTGAGGTGGGTGGTCCACCTCCACTATCATTACAACCAGGGAGCTGCCTGAGAGGCCTGTGTGGTGAGGTGGGTGGTCCACCTCCACTATCATTACAACCAGGGAGCTGCCTGAGAGGCCTGTGTGGTGAGGTGGGTGGTCCACCTCCACTATCATTACAACCAGGGAGCTGCCTGAGAGGCCTGTGTGGTGAGGTGGGTGGTCCACCTCCACTATCATTACAACCAGGGAGCTGCCTGAGAGGCCTGTGTGGTGAGGTGGGTGGTCCACCTCCACTATCATTACAACCAGGGAGCTGCCTGAGAGGCCTGTGTGGTGAGGTGGGTGGTCCACCTCCACTATCATTACAACCAGGGAGCTGCCTGAGAGGCCTGTGTGGTGAGGTGGGTGGTCCACCTCCACTATCATTACAACCAGGGAGCTTGATTGATATTTCCACAAGGAAATTAATAATGCCATCAGTGATGGCTGTTGCTTCAGTGTGTTTGTGTGTATGTGTTTGTGTGTATGTATTTGTGAGTGTGTGTGTGCGTGTGTAGGGAGAGGTGAAATTAAGAGTTTAGGTCTGAGCTTCATGCTCAATGCATTTAGTCTGTGAAATTTTATTAAGGTGCTTTAATGACATGTTTGCTTTAAACCTACACACTTATTAAACAAGCTGCTATAGAACCAAAAATGGTTCTCCGGCTATCCCCATAGGAGAACCCTTTGAAGAATCCCTTTTGGTTCCATGTAGAACCCTTTCTACAGAGGGTTCTACATTGAACCCAAAATAGTTCTATCTGGAACCAAAAAGGGTTCTACCTGGATCCAAAAGGGGTTCTTCAAAGGGTTCTCCTATGTAGTCCTGTAGTTCTATAACTACAGGATCATTTGTAACATTATCAACATTCTCATCATAAAAACTCTCTCTTTGAAAAGGAAATCCTGGGAAAGTAGTAGTGAACTTCATAGCCATTGTATGCAAGTCTTCCAATGACACTCACTAAATATCTTCTAGTGCTCTTGTCTATCAAGTCTATATCAGGGACATATGTCTCTCTCTCTAGTCTCGTTTATACCTGGAGCTAACAAGCGTTCTGTGACCTGATTTTCCTGGTCCTTCCCTGTATGCAAATGATTTGACAGATATTATTTCGAACAAATATGTATTTATTTATTTTAATTCACATGTTAATGACAGTCAATGGTGCCACCTGTAAATTATTTTAGAGGGAGGGATAATAGCCAGTTTCCCTGTCCAGATCCAGCTATGCAACGTGTGCTTGACTTCCTCCGGAGGTGGGCTGGAAGATCTGATCACGTGTCTCGATAGTTTACACCTGTCTAAAAATGTGGGCTCAATCAAGCGGCACCGATGCACCAAGTCTGGAACCAACAGGAACCTGAACAGCTTCTATCCCCAAGCCATAAGACCGTTAAATAGTTAAATAGTAATCAATAGCTACCTGGACGGTCTGCATTGACCCTTTTTGTACCAACTCTTTTGTCTCATCACATATGCTGCTGTTACTGTTTACTGTCTATCCTGTTGCCTAGTAACTTCCTTACCTACATTACAGTGCCTTGCGAAAGTATTCGGCCCCCTTGATCTTTGCGACCTTTTGCCACATTTCAGGCTTCAAACATAAAGATATAAAACTGTATTTTTTTGTGAAGAATCAACAACAAGTGGGACACAATCATGAAGTGGAACGACATTTATTGGATATTTCAAACTTTTTTAACAAATCAAAAACTGAAAAATTGGGCGTGCAAAATTATTCAGCCCCTTTACTTTCAGTGCAGCAAACTCTCTCCAGAAGTTCAGTGAGGATCTCTGAATGATCCAATGTTGACCTAAATGACTAATGATGATAAATACAATCCACCTGTGTGTAATCAATTCTCCGTATAAATGCACCTGCACTGTGATAGTCTCAGAGGTCCGTTAAAAGCACAGAGAGCATCATGAAGAACAAGGAACACACCAGGCAGGTCCGAGATACTGTTGTGAAGAAGTTTAAAGCCGGATTTGGATACAAAAAGATTTCCCAAGCTTTAAACATCCCAAGGAGCACTGTGCAAGCGATAATATTGAAATGGAAGGAGTATCAGATCTAAATCTACCAAGACCTGGCCGTCCCAACTTTCAGCTCATACAAGGAGAAGACTGATCAGAGATGCAGCCAAGAGGCCCATGATCACTCTGGATGAACTGCAGAGATCCACAGCTGAGGTGGGAGACTCTGTCCATAGGACAACAATCAGTCTTATATTGCACAAATCTGGCCTTTATGGAAGAAAGCCATTTCTTAAAGATATCCATAAAAAGTGTTGTTTAAAGTTTGCCACAAGCCACCTGGGAGACACACCAAACATATGGAAGAAGGTGCTCTGGTCAGATGAAACCAAAATTGAACTTTTTGGCAACAATGCAAAACGTTATGTTTGGCGTAAAAGCAACACAGCTGAACACACCATCCCCACTGTCAAACATGGTGGTGGCAGCATCATGGTTTGGGCCTGCTTTTCTTAAGCAGGGACAGGGAAGATGGTTAAAATTGATGGGAAGATGGATGGAGCCAAATACAGGACCATTCTGGAAGAAAACCTGATGGAGTCTGCAAAAGACCTGAGACTGGGACAGAGATTTGTCTTCCAACAAGACAATGATCCAAAACATAAAGCAAAATCTACAATGGAATGGTTCAAAAATAAACATATCCAGGTGTTAGAATGGCCAAGTCAAAGTCCAGACCTGAATCCAATCGAGAATCTGTGGAAAGAACTGAAAACTGCTGTTCACAAATGCTCTCCATCCAACCTCACTGAGCTTGAGCTGTTTTGCAAGGAGGAATGGGAAAAAATGTCAGTCTCTCGATGTGCAAAACTGATAGAGACATACCCCAAGCGACTTACAGCTGTAATCGCAGCAAACAAAGCTACAAAGTATTAACTTAAGGGGGCTGAATAATTTTGCACGCCCAATTTTTCAGTTTTTGATTTGTTAAAAAAGTTTGAAATATCCAATAAATGTCGTTCCACTTCATGATTGTGTCCCACTTGTTGTTGATTCTTCACCAAAAAATACAGTTTTATATCTTTATGTTTGAAGCCTGAAATGTGGCAAAAGATCGCAAAGTTCAAGGGGGCCGAATACTTTCGCAAGGCACTGTATATGTACATATCTACCCCAATTACCTCATACCACTGCATATTGACTCGGTATTGGTGCCCCGTGTACAAGAACACATTATTCTTTCCACAACATAGACTAACCAGGTGAATCAAATCAAATCAAATTGTATTTGTCCCATGCTTACTTACCGGTGAAAGCTATGATCCCTTATTAATGTCACTTGTTAAATCCACTTCAATCCGTGTAGATGAAGGGGAGGAGACAGTTTATAGAAGACCCAGAAGTAAAAGCCCCGTAAGCTCTTAGTCAACACCTGTTGTTCACAAAGCATGTGACAAATACAATTTGATTAGATTTATACGGGGCTTCTCTCTCTTTCTCCCTCCCTCTCTGAACAGTAGCTTTTCTTAACAGAATAAGCAACCATCACTTGCTTATACTGTTAATACTAATAGTGGAAGGATGTTATGATATTGATTTACACTCATAGAACAGTAAAAGACTGTCCGGCTCGACATGTCAATCTCAGAAATCTAAGGCCAAATAGACTAACTCCTGTAGACAACCTCTGTGTGCTCAGATCTAACATTACGAGGATACATTTAAGGTGAGGTCACTGTTCCACACCCTGGCAGAAGGCCTCAATCTGTCTCCATTTGTAATCATCCTGCAACAACCTATCATTTCCTTTCCTGCTGAATCAAGGATTGTTAGTCACATAGAAATAGAATGAATAGATTCTATGACTATTTTCTACGGGTTGTTATTCAAGAAGAAACAATCTGCTCTATGCTACATCGTCATCCTAAACGTCATCATCAAACAGACACTGTGACGAGGTTTTCAGACATGCTATAAACTTTAATAGACATATAGATATTTCTGAAAAGAAACAAAGATAGCCCTAGGTTTTATTTACAATGCATGATCAAAATCAAAATCCTCACATACAGCGGCAAAAACAATTGTAGAGAACTTAAATAACTTTGTTTGCGTAACTACTTAAATAATGAAAACGGTTACTCTATTTTATTCACACCACGCCGTCTCAGCAGCTAAAATGCAAGTTTCACATTAAGTGCTAAAATTATAGTATCGACTTTACAGCATGAGTTCCATTTGACGCATTATAGACCAGAGAGAACACTGGCGAGACAGAGGTTCAACAGCTGCTGTCATTGAAGATACAGAGGAGAAAACAAAACAGAGAGAGAGAGAGAGAGAGAGAGGAATTGGAAAACCCTGAACACTTCTAACCATGCTTAGAACGAGAACTCAAAACAAAATATGATCATAGAAATAAAGACATTCCAATTGTGTGGGGAGCAGGCACTTAAAAAAGACAACATTGGCACAAGATGTAAGAAGTTGCTTTGATCTTTGCTGAACTACTGTCAGGAGACTCAAGATTAATACGGTATCAAGGAATTTGCAATGGCACTATATCAAATGAACCAATCCTGATCAACCTGTAGATTAGTGGCGTTACGCAATGTGTTTTATAGTCTTCTGAAGAAAGACAACACATCGATGGGCTCCAACATAATTAGAGTATTTTTTAAATTGTCGTTTGGCTCGCCGAAGACGGTTTAGATCCCTGGCTTTGAGATGAGCAAAGTCTTCTTTATGCTGTTCATTTGTTAAGGGATCACAGTTCACCACAAAGTGGATCAAAGAAGTCTGGGTTCATACTTGACACATTTTATCATTCCATCTGTCTTATCTGAACGTCTCACAGTATGTAGAGTAGAGCGTCTGGTGTGAAACCAACTTTCATCTGATCTACCTGGAGGAACTCTTCTCATCCGACTGTGTTGGTGGCCTAAAACAAAGACCAAACAACGACCGTTATGCTGCAGTTGAGCGCCACAGACAGAGGCGTACTACGGGAAGGAAACACAGAGAGAGCCTTGTGTTGTGTCTCAGTGGTCGGTTACAAACTCTTCCATTCAGGTGTAGACACGCGTGGCCTTTAACACACGGTGCTGATCTGTACTGCACGTGTCGCTGTGTGTTTTTATTCAGTGGAAAAACACTGCATACATTTTGTGTTTGTCTGTTAGCAAAAATAAGACAAAAAAAACAAACAAAACATGATTTTTTAAGCTTAATGCAAAACCACTTTCTACAAACACCGTCCTCTCCCATACCTTATCACAGTTAAAAAAATAAACCCTCCTCTATCGAAACAATAGTAACGCTATATTATTTAGCAAGGCTAAGTAGTACTTAGTTCAGCTCTTTATGTATGAAATATACATCAGCTTCTGTCCCTGTAGAACGACCACTGAAGTTGTGTAGCGAGTGTGTGTGTGTGTGTGTTCAGTGTGAGAGATTAAGAGTGAGATTTGACCTGCTGCGTGCCACTGTGTTAGTGTGTGTGTGTTCATTTGACCTGCTGCGTGCCACTGTGTTAGTGTGTGTGTTCAGTGTGAGAGATTTGACCTGTTGCGTGCCACTGTGTTAGTGTGTGTGTGTGTGTGTGTGTGTGTGTGTGTGTGTGTGTGTGTGTTCATTTGACCTGCTGCGTGCCACTGTGTTAGTGTGTGTGTGTTCATTTGAGCTGCTGCGTGCCACTGTGTTAGTGTGTGTGTGTGTTCATTTGAGCTGCTGCGTGCCACTGTGTTAGTGTGTGACAACGTCACTGCTGTATGACACCGTACTATAGTCCCAACATAATCGTCTGCCCTTTTGATTGTGAAACACAAAAAACATGACGTTACAGTGCGTGGAGTTGATGACTCCATTTCAAATGTATCAAACTGGCGTTGACATTGGGAGTGCAAAGCTATGAGCTCTATCCTAACAATGTCATAGACTCTGTCCCTAATGGCACCCTTGTTCCGTATGATGCTCACTATTTTTGATGTGGGCCCATAGGGCTCTGGTCAAAAGTAGTGCACTCTACGGGGAATAGGGTGCCATTTGGGACACAATCATTAAACTCTATAGATACCTGTTGAGTCCAAAGACACTCATTCTTCAGCTATGGATCCATTCTGTACATTGGCAGCATGTCAAGTGAGCGATGAACAACAAATCTATACCGCTGTATCATGAAGTATCATAACGTAGCTTTTTCTATGAAGATGTGCCCACAAAACATCACCCGGAGAAAACAGTGGGTCAAAATAACAATAATCATTATTATTACTGTGACATTGGTCTATTGGTCGTTCATATTAGTGCCTTTAGACAAGATAGTACAGGACTCTGTATGGGGCTCTATACACGGCACAGTAAGATTATCAGAAACTCTTCAGTCAGTGTCAGTATTATTGCATTGCTGATGCTGAAGAGATTGGCATGTTCATTTAAAGGCTGTATATAGACTGTGTTGTGTTGGTGAAGGCAGACCCAAAGCTAACCCCCAGTATTAGGCTGTCCACTCTCCAGTCCTGGGGGATAACTTAAGTCACCACGCCTCCACCCGCCTCGCTGTGTTTCAGCTCAGCCGACTCCCCTTCGCTCTCTGTAAGGCTTCAGTCAAAATGGCCGCTGTTTTTTTGTTGTTGTGTGGAGAGAACGCGAGGGGGTCTCCCTCTGTTCTCAGCAGGGGTGCAGTGCTAATATCAAGTCATCTGCATGGGGGTTCCAGAGTGGGAGAGAGAGGAGAAGAACTTTCTCCTGGAGAAGAAGAGTATAAAAGAGCTTATGTAGCCACAGTGGAGGTCCAACCATTAGACCATAGACGACGATTGCCATGCATTCAACCATCACGTTGCTGTGTCTGTCTGTGTGATGGTCTCTGGAGGGATGCTTGGCCCGGATGCCTGGTGTACGTAGCCTACCGGAGCTTATGGGCAGGAAGATGACCAGAGTCTGGGTGTTGACGGGGACAGGGTACGTTCAGACAGGGGGGTGTGTCTCAGGGGTGAATCACGGAGGAGGGAGGCTCTGCTTGGGCTTCTCTGGTGGTTGAGTGAGGGGGCCCGGGGGGGGTTGCGGTGGGAGTGGACCCCCTCCCCATGCCCCTATACCATGTAGCTAGTGAGGTTCAGCAGGTACGAGGTCATGTCTATGATGTGGTCCAGGATGCCGTCCTTCTCCTGGTCGCTAGGCATGCCCCGCTCGCCCTTCTCACACTGGGCGCCCGAGTAGCCGCTCTTACACAGGCAGCTGTGGGGCTCAACACACACGCCTCCGTTACGACAGGCCGGCTCGCATTTAGCTGTGAGAGAGAGAGAGAGAGAGAGAGAGAGAGAGAGAGAGAGAGAGAGAGAGAGAGAGAGAGAGAGAGAGAGAGAGAGAGAGAGAGAGAGAGAGAGAGAGAGAGAGAGAGAGAGAGAGAGAGAGAGAGAGAGAGAGAGAGAGAGAGAGAGAGAGAGAGAGAGAGAGAGAGAGGATATCTTGACAAGCGATAACAAAACATTCATAAACCCTTTATGTGGGTCCACTATGGGTCCAAAGTAGTCCATTTGATAAATATCAACATTACTCAAGAATTCTTCACATTATTGTGTAACTCTTGTTATACAGTAGGGCTCAGCTACTCTGCAGAGGGTTATTATGTAATGCTCTACTAATATTCTAGGTTATGGTTGAACACTTCAGACAGCACTTTTCTCTGACTCACCCACTCTGCAGAAGGGTCCCTCCCAGCCGGTGCTGCAGCAACACTTCCCGGTGGGGGTGCAGTGTCCGTTCTTACACTGCCGTGAGCAGGCCGTTCCCAGCAGCTCCGGGGCCTCCACCTGTCTCTGACACTCCTTAGGGGCCGCGGGCCTGCAGGGGCCACACAGGGAGGGCAACGGTCACACACTCTAAAGGCTCATGCACACTGTTCTGAGGCATTACATACGGATATGTGGCCTTTCTTTCACACACCATATTCTCACACACACACACACACACACACACACACACACACACACACACACTAGAGGCAGCAGCAGTGGTGCCATAGCAGCAGAACACTTAACCATGCACAACAGGGAAGAGGAAACCGCTCCACCAGAATGTGCCTTTACAGAACATTGATGTGATGGAAAGGAGTCATGGGGAGAATGAATGTTTGAGTACGGAGAGACTCTGTGTGTGACAGGGTTCTTTCTGGAATATTCCATTTCTGGAATGTTGTTAATGAGTTTTTGAGAATAATAATTCATTTGGAGCATCAGAGGTTGGGAGGCTGGGGGAATGGTGGACTGACTGAATGACTGGACCAGGGTTTTATTTCCACTGAGGACATGTGTGTGTGTGTATGTGTGTGTGTGTGTGTGCGTGTGTCTAGGCCACCGGGAACAGGCCACCGGGAACAGGCCACCGGGAACAGGCATTCGCTGCTGCAATTCAGCAGGACAGGAGACTCATAAACACCCCACACACACACACAGATGTAGCACACACCCGCAAACATATCCAACCACACTGCCAACAGGCAGCATACTAAACAGACATATTGTGATCATCTCATAACAAGACAAACATTGAACACACGCACTGGCCCAAAGGAGGCTTAGAGTATGATCATTTCATATCACGCTCCAGCCCGGGCTCAAAAACCTGGAAATAATATAGCAGCGTTCTACGTGATGGAATTCAAATGTGAATTGCCTGTTAGCTTGTGTGTGTTCCTGTGTGTGTGGATGGGGCCAAACAGCATCGACGAATGAGGCAAGACAAGCCTCAGCCAGGCAGTGTATTGACATATCCATCAGGCACTCACACACTCACACACACACAGACATACACACACGCACGCACACACACCATGGGTGGTAGTGGTATGGAAAACAGAAAGCCTGGTGGGAGTGCTGTGGAATGGCCAGTGCACTCTGCCTGCTGGACTCTCTGCCTGCTGGACTCTCTGGGCGCTGTAGAGACCTAATGCTGTAGATAAATAACGCTGAGAGAGAATGCTGTAGAGATAATGCTGTAGAGACATCTAATGCTGTAGAGAGATAATGCTGTAGAGATAATGCTGTAGAGACATCTAATGCTGTAGAGAGATAATGCTGGGGAGAGCTCTAATGCTGTAGATAGATCATGTTGGGGAGAGCTCTAATGCTGTAGAGATATAATGCTGGGGAGAGCTCTAATGCTGTAGAGATAATGCTGTAGAGACATCTAATGCTGTAGAGAGATAATGCTGGGGAGAGCTCTAATGCTGTAGATAGATCATGTTGGGGAGAGCTCTAATGCTGTAGAGATATAATGCTGGGGAGAGCTCTAATGCTGTAGAGAGATAATGTTGGGGAGAGCTCTAATGCTGTAGAGAGATAATGCTGGGGAGACCTCTAATGCTGTAGATAGATAATGCTGGGGAGACCTCTAATGCTGTAGAGAGATAATGCTGGGGAGAGCTCTAATGCTGTAGATAGATCATGTTGGGGAGAGCTCTAATGCTGTAGAGATATAATGCTGGGGAGAGCTCTAATGCTGTAGAGAGATAATGTTGGGGAGAGCTCTAATGCTGTAGAGAGATAATGCTGGGGAGAGCTCTAATGCTGTAGAGAGATAATGCTGGGGAGAGCTCTAATGCTGTAGAGAGATAATGCTATAGAGAAATAATGCTATAGAGATCTAATGACCAATGGACAGACAGGAGCCACAACTGAATGTGATATTGGGGTCTGGTTGTAAATTAACTGACTTACTGACTGTGGTTGGTTAGTGCTCAAAGGAGGGGCTCCTGGCCTGTGTTGTGTGTGTGTGTGAGTGAGTTAGGGGGTCCTGGTCAGGGTTCTGGGGGTATGTGAGTGGGGTGTCGGACACCGTGGCTGGGAGAGTGTTGTTCTGACAGCCATATTGACTGATGGCAGTCCCGGGGCAGTACCAGAGCCTAGAGGGGGTCTCTAGGGGGGTGGAGGGGTGGGGGGGGTGATTCCCATGCTCCGCTCCCCTCAGAACCCACCCAACCCTGTGCCTTTTCTCATCCACACTCTGGGCCTTTGTTGTGACAGGCTGCACATAGTTAAAACAGAGAGAAGGAGGGACAGAAAGAGAGAGGGTGGGAGAGTGATGGAGTTGGGAGAAAGAGACCAGGGTGAGAGAGAGAGAAAAGGGGGACAGCTAGTCCCTGGAGGATTGGGGTACAACACTGTTAATAGTGTCAGGCGGGCAGGGGTCAGCCACGGCTATTGCCCCTCATCAGTTTGTATTAGTACCATGGGTGGCCATGGTCCCGGGTGAAAACAACACCTGCCTGAGCGCCACTTGACAAAGGCAGCTGGGTCAACAGGCACTGTGGGAATGTATAAACTCGGCGAGGACACTTGCATAAAACACAGACTGATGAAGACTGATAAATTAAAGGAGGGCCGCTTATTAGTTTGAGTGTCCACGGCGCTGGGCCAGGCTGGTCCCAGTGATTTATATATACACCAGATGACTGATAGGGGGTGCTGTTTTGAAGCCCCCTGAGCCTCCATCTTGGCACTCCCACACATTGTTTTTTGGGGGGGAAGCTTTAGAAATGCAATTTATTCATGTCTACATTCGTTTTTGCCACATTCATTCTGTTACAGACACCTTAATGCATAATCTTAAATTATATTATGTGAGCTAAACATACAAATAAAAAATGAAAAAATATATTAAAACATTTTCCTTAAAGTATATATATATTTTTATTACTAATGTTAATGTCCCCGCTACAACATCTAAAATACTTCAATACATGTCATTTTGACCTTAAAACATTTCATTGAAATACTGTAGAATTCCATTAATTCCTATGGAGAACTGCTCCTACTGGGGGGAGTGCCAATATGGCCGACCGGTGGCTTCAAAAACCTCTCAATGATCAATACATATCATCAGCCATCTAGGGTTTGTATACATTATTGGCTGGTTCCCAACACTCTTAGGTTCTAGATAGCTTCTTTTTTTCAAAGTGTAGTCCTAGTGGCTGAATGGAGGAGGGAGGCAGGGTGGTTGTGGGGTGGAGGGATATATGGAGCTCTGCTTGGCTCAGCTGCCCCCCCCCCCCCCCCCTTTGTTCCAGAACAGGAGACATCAGCCAGGGACCATATGCTGAGCCTGATTCCTGATCAGCTCCCTCTTACTCACAACACAGCCCTCTTTATAATATCTCACCGCCTCAAAAGTCACCCCAGATCAAATCATACAGCTGATTGATATAGGGGATGCTATTAGTGAGGGATACTATAACGACTATCAGATTTATTTCACTTAAAGCTTTGATAGTAATGGGTGGCTGGTAGCCTGGGAGTTGGTGGGGAGGGTTTTGGGAAGGAATGTGTTGGGGCTATGTGCTGGGGCTTGCTTGATTGGCATGAGGTGTATGTGAGAAAAAAGCCCTGGAGTGGTGTACATTGTGCCTCCCAACAATGGCTAAATCAAACGGCCCAGTGTGAGTCCTTTGGCTGTTTTGTCATCCGGCTCCATTGTTTGGGGGCTTCTTTGTGGTTTCATCCCTTGTTTTAATTGTGTCAGAAATGTACTGTGTATTGTAGGAGCCAGGACCATTCAGTGGAGCAGCTTTGTCAAGGGCAGGACCACAGTAGTGCAGCAGCAAGATTTAGGAGGGACATCTGAATAAAAGAGCTGGCTCTTTTTAGCATATGGGAGCTGGGAGCTATCGTACCACACACACTGAACACGCACGCACACACACACACACACGCACACGCGCACGCACACACACACGCACACCTCCTTGCTCCTTCTCCCCAGTACTTCCTGTAATTTGTGACTTCCATAGTGACTTCATAAAGGAGGTCCCAGAGCCTTATTCTATGTCCACTGGGTCTTCTCAACCTCTTTACTCACCACAATTCAACCAGAGGACTGCACCTGACTCAACTAAACCCTATATTGTGTGAAAAGTATTTTATGACACAGGAGAACCATTTCCTCCCTCTTTGGATAAAAGCCTGTTTAGATGGAAAGACAACTTTTTTTATTACCACCTGGCAGTTACATACTGTACAGCTTTACAATGTGGCCAGTGACATCCTCCCCCACATAACCAACCCACCCAATACCCGGAGGCGGTGTTTGTTTGTGTCTCTCCTCTCTCAAGGAATGAAGCCTCCTCCTCCTCTGCTTCTAAATGGATGTTAGCACCATAAATAAATAAAAGTCTCTCTCTCTCTCTCCCATGGCGACCTCTGACTGCGTGTGGCAGGGCAATTGAGATAAGACATATTCAATGAAGCATTGCATGTCTCAATCAGACATTATACTGTTCTAATTATAGGAAGAGGGGAAAAGGAAAAATTAAAAACAGAGCTGAAACCCGTTGAAGCCTTGGGGTAGACGGCATATTGTGTGTGTGTGTGTGTGTGTGTGTGTGTGTGTGTGTGTGTGTGTGTGTGTGTGTGTATGTGTATGTGTGTGTGTGTGTGTGTGTGTGTGTGATGCATATGGGCTAGGTTTGAATCCCGGGCAAGGCCGCAAGGTATTTTTAAACAGCTCTGTCTCCTTCCACAGTAGAGCAAGTAAACAATGCCACATGATCCTACTCTGCCTCTGTGTTGTATATTTAGAAATTAAATCTCACTCAGTACAGAATTTCCACGACAATGTCCACATGGGACAGAGACAACGTATAATGATGTTACTGAGACGCATGGTGGCCTATTTATTATTGGACGGTACCCGACTGACAAACAAATACCTACAAATGAAGTCAGCGCGCTGCCGGGACGTGTGTTTACCCCAAAACATTGCAGGGGGGTTTAGGTGATTTTCCTCTTTCACTCCCCTCCCCAGCCCCCTACCTCCTAAAGCCCCACTCCTCTTCCCCTAACATACATGTAATGAAAACACCATGTGGGTGGATGGTGGATGTTGTGGGACCCCCGGACCACCACAGGCTCGCCTCTCAGAAATACAAGTCTTCTGTAAAGGAGGAGGGTGAGGGGGCGCCAGGTACCCCAGAAGGGGTAGAGGGGGACGGGTGGCCTATCAGACGTGATAACGCAGCAAGGTCAGAAACGTTAGCTGCCCCCTTCCCTCCCCCTCTCCATCCTCCCTGTAATGAGATAGTGGTGTGTGTGTGTGTGTGTTGTGTGTGTGTGTGTGTGTGTGTGTGTGTAGAAGCCGGACTCCCAGCACCACACAGGCCACTATACAGACTAAACAAGCCCAAAATATGGGTGGAAAGAATTGTTGTTTGGGAAAAATGTGTCCAGCCAAAAACCATAAATAAAACGTTGAGCGGAGCAGCAAGGGGCCCGTAGAAACATCTGTGGCGTAATTAACTGTGACTTGGTTGGTACTGTCATCACCTTAGCAATAATTAGCCAGGGATCTGTTTCTATTGTCCCACACAGGCAAGCACACACACACACACACACACACACACACACACACACACACACACACACACACACACACACACACACACACACACACACACACACACACACACACACACACAATAAAGTGAAATGGACTTAAGGAAACATTATTCTGTCTCCTTCCTGGACTTAACTCCCACTGTAAGTCCAGTGTTTTTAGATGCTCCACATGCCTCCCTGATAACTTCACTTAAGCTGAAGGACCTAAACCTACATGAGAATCTCTAGTTCTCCATTCCAGGGTGCTGAAAAGGGGGACTGGATGATTTTTGGGTGGCTGAGGGTGGAAAGACACAGCTTGAAGAGCGATTGGTTTGAATTAGAAAGTGAGAGGATCTGGTTATGTTCAATGTAATTTCTCATGATTCAAACTATATATCAGTGACATTCAAGGCCTACACGTCTCAGATGTTGGCTGCGGTGGAGGGGGACTTCATACACCCCATATACGTACCTCCTGGTGTGCTGGGAGAAATGTTTTTCACATGTACTAGGGTTGACGCAAACATCATTTGTTAAGGATTCATGATTATCGAAAATATTGAATAGAGTAAAACATGTGGTAAAATGTTTAACAAGCATACAACAACGATTAACAGGCAACTATCTCCTCTAGTAATATTTATCACCAGAGACTCCAGCACATTATCAGCTGTGTGCGACCTGGATTGTTGGGACGCAGCGGGGCACATTGTTGGGACACAGCATCCCTTCATTAAAACCCAAACCACCAGGTATTCCAGTCACATGTAACAAATCCCTCCCTACGACAATGAGGAAAACATTACCACTCGTCGACAGGTGCCCTCCGTTCTCTCCAGGAGTGTATAAGCAGCCCTGTCAAACGCTACGAAAATACCCAGCGAGCCACGTGTGCTCGCTCTCTCCTCGCTCTCTCTCTCTCTCCCCCTTCTCCTCACTATCCTCTCTCTCTTTCGTCTCTTCTATCTTCCCTCTCTCTCTAACAGGGCCCGCTGGTAGTGCTGGTGTTGGAAACGGTATGCTTACTCTCCAATTACCACGCTGAGATTTGTGTTGGCCGGGGAACCGGCCGTTGTGCGATGATTTGTTTAAGGGGATAAGAGCCCTGGTGTGTGTGATGATTTGTATAAGGGGATAAGAGCCCTGGTGTGTGTGATGATTTGTTTAAGGGGATAAGAGCCCTGGTGTGTGTGATGATTTGTTTAAGGGGATAAGAGCCCTGGTGTGTGTGATGATTTTTATAAGGGGATAAGAGCCCTGGTGTGTGTGATGATTTGTTTAAGGGGATAAGAGCCCTGGTGTGTGTGATGATTTGTATAAGGGGATAAGAGCCCTGGTGTGTGTGATGATTTGTTTAAGGGGATAAGAGCCCTGGTGTGTGTGATGATTTGTTTAAGGGGATAAGAGCCCTGGTGTGTGTGATGATTTGTTTAAGGGGATAAGAGCCCTAGTGTGTGTGATGATTTCTTTAAGGGGATAAGAGCCCTGGTGTGTGTGATGATTTGTTTAAGGGGATAAGAGCCCTGGTGTGTGTGATGATTTGTTTAAGGGGATAAGAGCCCTGGTGTGTGTGTGTGTGTGTGTGTGTGTGTGTGTGTGTGTGTGTGTGTGTGTGTGTGTGTGTGTGTGTGTGTGTGTGATGTATTGAAGAGGTGTAGAAAACAAGGGGTGGAGGGAGGTGTGACGCTCCCTCTCTCTGTGAAGTTGTGATCCTGCACTGCCACTATATCTGCTTTGTGTAGGTATATGGGCAGGCCACAGACACACACGCACACAAAGAAAGTTGTGTTCTTTACCTTTTAGGGTCCACTAGCTTGTAGAGCTTCCCACTGTGCGACTGAGCCATGCTTTTACTGGTGGCCAGGATGTACACTTCACCTGGGGGTGAGGAGAACAGGGGTTACATGGGGAATGTAGTCCAGGCATCAGCCCTATCTAGAAAGAGCAAATAAGAGAAGATAAAGCAAGAGCGAGAGAGAGAGCGAGAGGGAGAGAAGAGAGAGAGAGAGAGGGAGAGAAGAGAGAGAGAGAAAGAGAGAGAGGGAGAGCGAGAGAGAAAGAGAGAGAGAGAGAAAGAGAGAGAGAGAGAGAGAGAGAAAAGGGCAACCAGTTAAGAAGCCCTGTTGACACAAGAAAAGGGCAGCCTGTGAAGACCAGCATTGTAAATACAACCCATTTATTTGTTTATTTATTTTCCCTTTTGAACTTTATCTATTTGCACATCATATTATTATTTTGGAACTTTTGTGAGTAATGTTTACTGTTAATTTGTATTGTTTATTTCACTTAGTTAATTATCTAGTTCACTTGGTTTGGCAATGTTAACATACAATTGAAGTCAGAAGTTTACATACACCTTAGCCAAATACATTTAAACTCAGTTTTTCGACAATTCCTGACATTTAATCCTAGTAAAAATTCCCGGTCAGTTAGGATCACCACTTTATTTTAAGAATGTGAAATGTCAGAATAATAGTAGAGAGAATGTTTGATTTCAGCTTTTATTTCTTTCATCACATTCCCAGTTGGTCAGAAGTTTACATACTCAATTCGTATTTGGTAGCATTGCCTTTAAATTGTTTAACTTGGGTCAAACGTTTCGGGTAGCCTTCCACAAGCTTCCCACAATAAGTTGGGTGAATTTTGGCCCATTCCTCCTGACAGAGCTGGTGTAACTGAGTCAGGTTTGTAGGCCTCCTTACTTGCACACGCTTTTTCAGTTCTGCCCACAGATTTTCTATAGGATTGAGGTCACGGCTTTGTGATGGCCACTCCAATACCTTGACTTTGTTGTCCTTAAGCCATTTTGCTACAACTTTGGAAGTATGCTTGGGGTCATTGTCCATTTGGAAGACCCATTTGTGACCAAGCTTTAACTTCCTGACTGATGTCTTGAGATGTTGCTTCAATACATCCACATAATTTCACTGCCTCATGATGCCATCTATTTTGTGAAGTGCACCAGTCCCTCCTGCAGCAAAGCACCTCCACAACATGACGCTGCCACCCCCGTGCTTCACAGTTTGGATGGTGTTCTTCGGTGTGCAAGCCTCCCCTTTTTTCCTCCAAACATAACACTGGTCATTATGGCCAAACAGTTCTATTTTTGTTTCATCAGACCAAAGGACATTTCTCCAAAAACTACGACCTTTGTCCCCATGTGCAGTTGCAAACCGCAGTCTGGCTTTTTTATGCCGGTTTTGGAGCAGTGGCTTCTTCCTTGCTGAGCGGCCTTTCAGGTTATGTCGATATATGACTTGTTTTACTGTGGATATAGATACTTTTGTACCTGTTTCCTCCAGCATCTTCACAAGGTCCTTTGCTGTTGTTCTGGGATTGATTTGCACTTTTTGCACCAAAGTACGTTAATCTCTAGGAGACCGAACGCGTCTCCTCCTGAGCGGTATGACGGCTGTGTGCCATGGTGTTTATACTTGCGTACCATTGTTTGTCAGATGAACGTGGTACCTTCAGACATTTGGAAATTGCTCCCAAGGATGACCCAGACTTGTGGAGGTCTACAATTTATTTTCTGAGGTCTTGGCTGATTTATTTTCATTTTCCCATGATGCTAAGCAAAGAGGCACTGAGTTTGAAGGTAGGCCTTGAAATACATCCACAGGTACACCTCCAATTGACTCAAATGTTTTCAATTAGCCTATCAGAAGCTTCTAAAGCCATGACATCATTTTCTGTAATTTTCCAAGCTGTTTAAAGGCACAGTCAACTTAGTGTATGTAAACGTTTGACCCACTGGAATTGTGATACAGTGGATTATAAATGAAATAATCTGTCTGTAAACAATTGTTGGAAAAATGACTTGTGTCATGCACAAAGTAGATGTCCTAACCGACTTATAGTTTTTGTGGAGTGGTTGAAAAACAAGTTTTAATGACTCCAAAATAAGTGTATGCAAACTTCCAAATTCAACTGTATGTTTCTCATGCCAATAGACCCCTTAAATTGATATTGAAATTGAGAGAGAAACAGACAGAAAATAAGAGAAGAGGCCCTGCTCAGGGTCCCTGCAGCACTGCACTTGCCATGGGACTTGGGATAGAGTGAGAATCATGGGACAACTAAATACTCCTGACTGGAACCAGGCGAGTCATTTAATGAGGAGCAAGCCCACAACACGGCTCCATAAGAGGACAAATTGTAAACATGTGTCAATGGGGCCCTGTTGTGGGAAGCCAGCCCAGCTCAGCACAGCCCTCCACCATTCGCCTACCCCCGCCCCATTTACAAATCATGAACAAAAGCAAAAATCTTCAACTAACACCACGCCAAGATACTGGCAAGTCCCATGGTTAACCCTGTGTGCCCGTTGTATGCCAATATGGATAATTAGTTCCCTGCAAAACATGAGCTCACAGTGAGTCCTTTTGTCAAACAGGGATACAATGAATTGGGTTCAGTGGGTTTGTTGATGTAGCGAACCTAACCTCACCTAAGATGGTATGACTGGCAGGCTGGTAAACAATAACACAGACCAGAAACATTCATCACCAGGTGGCCAACTACATGCCATATCAGTAGGCTCTTTGAGGCCTAGTGCTATCGTATGGAAATGACCATATAATCCTTTAGGAAGCAGGGAGACTTTAATATCCTGCTGCTGGAACGTGCCATGGAGGAAAGGTGACACGGCAGGAAGGGATGGAGGTATTAGTTCCCCTCACACAGCGTGTGTGACCTCTGTTGGTTTTCTGGTCCAATATCATGAATATCACTCGAATAACGGCTTGAATTTGAGACTCCGCGGACGTTTTTCCCCTCACTTCCTAATCTCGGAAACTCAATTGGAGCAGTCTTGTTTCTAAACCCAACCGAGTGGAAACATGTTGAACATTGACATCGCACCCCAGGGATGTACTATGTAAATACATGTACCATTGTTCCATATACAATGCCCCAATGATTCTGAACTAGAGTTTTCCACAGTTTTGACATCTGTCATTGGGTGTAAACACTGATTTCAGGATGGCTTGACACTCTGCAATCTATCTTCTGCATCCAGACCCTTTGTTGACAAAAGCTTTCACTCATAACATCAGCTCAGACGTAGAGAGACACCCAGAAACACACAGAAATTGACATATAATAATGTGGCTATACATGTAGGGGCCCGTCTTTAGACTAGAGAGTTGGGTTGGATCCCAAATGGCACCCTATTCCCTATTTAGTGCACTACTTTCAACAAGGGCCCATAGTGCTCTGGTCAAAACGTACTGCACTATATTGGGAATAGGGTGCCATTTGGGAAACAGCCTTTGTGCTGGTTCTACTGACCTAGTTGGTCCTCTCCGAAGCCCAGGATATGTCCCACCAGAGCGGAGCCACAGGAACTGCTGGTGCCCAGACACAGAGCTTTCTCCTGCCACTGGTCCCTCGCCGCCGCTGAGCCCTTCTGGAGGATCCGCAGGTTCCTGAAAAGCACACATACGCACACACACGCGCACACACAAAAGCACAGCGCAACATCAGCACACTGTTACAGTAATGCTAGCATTAAGCACAGGTCAGGGGTCAGCAAAAACGGCACATTGTTTCCTTTCATGTCACAGCACAACAGTCTTGTGTTTCAGTGCCTTAGTGTGCATGAAGTCTTTTGGTTTCCAAATAAACATGATGCCAAAATCCTCCTCGCCCTTTCACAACAACGTGCCCTTCAAAAACTGTAATGAGACTAAGTAGCTGCGAGTCATTTTTCCAAACACATTGCCATGATGTCTCAATAGTGTACTTCCTTCAGCGTCTTTATTTCCTTTGTTTATTCAAGAGGCGAGGTTTGACTTCAGCAAGAGAGGAAGATTAATTATCAACCAATGAGACGTGTGAACAACACGAGGCCGTAGCCAAACGGACCAACCAACCAGGGCAGGAAATCACGTCTCCATTTACAGTGAATGAGCCTGAGCAGTAGTAGTGTCAGTAATGTGATAATAATGTTTTCCCCCCAACGTGGATGGAACACTGGGTTTATGTTGGCACGGTGACCATGGACAGAATCAGGGGATGGACGTCAATTGGCATAGTGTTTACCTCAGAGTTACGTTCACCATAGCAAAGTTGGGTTACTGAACACAGCTGCTTGTGTTTGTTCAATTCAAAGTCAATGAACACTAGAACCGTTCGAGAATGTTCCAAATGAGAAAACAATGACGTTTGACTCAAACTAGCTACACATTTAATCTAGATCATTTGACGATAAATAAAAACCCTGTTATAATATTTAGAACTTATAAGCTTACCCATTCTTGTCTCCGAACACATAGCTCCCGTAGAGCCTCCTGGACTGACAGCCTCTGTAGATGAACCCTCCCACAGGTGCTGCTCCTCCACTGGTCGCCAGGTCAAAGATGGACGCCTCGTTCTCTACAGAAACACACAGATACACAGGCCTCAGATCAGTATCATTAAGATGGACGCCTCGTTCTCCACAGAAACACAAAGGTACAGGCCTCAGATCAGTATCATTAAGATGGACGCCTTGTTCTCTACATAAACACAGATACACAGAACTCAGATCAGTGTAATTGCAGAGGCTGTGCCCCAAATGGCCCCCTTTTGTCTTTAAAGTGCACTATTCTTTTAACCAAGGCCCATAGAGCTCTGGTTAAAAGGTGTGCCCTATACATATAGTGCACTATACACAGTATATAGTGCCATATGACACATGTAGAGCTCTACAAGCTCCAAAAAACGAATTCAGAATTATTGTGGTATTTTAAGTCAATTTGTGTATCCCTCCCAAAAAGTTACTTTTTGGAACATATAGCATTTGTCAAAAGTTATTATTTTCAGCCTAAGATAGCTGTCATTTGACAGCTTGACCAAAATATGACTAGCTACATCTTAGATATTACACTCATATAATATGGGCGTTGCAGGGAGTTTCACTCTGTTTATTCCCTACACTCTTAGAAAAAAAAGTTCCAAAAAGTTTTGCGGCTGTTCCCTTAGGAGAACCCTTTTTGATTCCAGGTAGAACCCAATCTTGCTCCTATGAAGACAGCCCAAAAATCCTTTTTGGTTCTAGATAGCACCTTTGTGACTGTGACTCCCTGAGACCTGGAGCTGCCATGGTCAGACCCTAGTCTAATGACTGTGACTACCTGAGACCTGGAGCTGCCATGGTCAGACCCTAGCCTAATGACTGTGACTACCTGAGACCTGGAGCTGCCATGGTCAGACCCTAGTCTAATGACTGTGACTCCCTGAGACCTGGAGCTGCAATGGTCGGACCCTAGTCTAATGACTGTGACTCCCTGAGACCTGGAGCTGCCATGGTCAGACCCTAGCCTAATGACTGTGACTACCTGAGACCTGGAGCAGCCATGGTCAGACCCTAGCCTAATGACTGTGACTACCTGAGACCTGGAGCTGCCATGGTCAGACCCTAGTCTAATGACTGTGACTCCCTGAGACCTGGAGCTGCCATGGTCGGACCCTAGTCTAATGACTGTGACTACCTGAGACCTGGAGCTGCCATGGTCAGACCCTAGTCTAATGACTGTGACTCCCTGAGACCTGGTGCTGCCATGGTCGGACCCTAGTCTAATGACTGTGACTCCCTGAGACCTGGAGCTGCCATGGTCGGACCCTAGCCTAATGACTGTGACTACCTGAGACCTGGAGCTGCCATGGTCAGACCCTAGCCTAATGACTGTGACTACCTGAGACCTGGAGCTGCCATGGTCAGACCCTAGTCTAATGACTGTGACTCCCTGAGACCTGGAGCTGCAATGGTCGGACCCTAGTCTAATGACTGTGACTCCCTGAGACCTGGAGCTGCCATGGTCAGACCCTAGCCTAATGACTGTGACTACCTGAGACCTGGAGCAGCCATGGTCAGACCCTAGCCTAATGACTGTGACTACCTGAGACCTGGAGCTGCCATGGTCAGACCCTAGTCTAATGACTGTGACTCCCTGAGACCTGGAGCTGCCATGGTCGGACCCTAGTCTAATGACTGTGACTACCTGAGACCTGGAGCTGCCATGGTCAGACCCTAGTCTAATGAATGTGACTCCCTGAGACCTGGAGCTGCCATGGTCAGACCCTAGTCTAATGACTGTGACTCCCTGAGACCTGGTGCTGCCATGGTCGGACCCTAGTCTAATGACTGTGACTCCCTGAGACCTGGAGCTGCCATGGTCGGACCCTAGTCTAATGACTGTGACTACCTGAGACCTGGAGCTGCCATGGTCAGACCCTAGTCTAATGACTGTGACTCCCTGAGACCTGGTGCTGCCATGGTCGGACCCTAGTCTAATGACTGTGACTCCCTGAGACCTGGAGCTGCCATGGTCGGACCCTAGCCTAATGACTGTGACTACCTGAGACCTGGAGCTGCCATGGTCAGACCCTAGCCTAATGACTGTGACTACCTGAGACCTGGAGCTGCCATGGTCAGACCCTAGTCTAATGACTGTGACTCCCTGAGACCTGGAGCTGCAATGGTCGGACCCTAGTCTAATGACTGTGACTCCCTGAGACCTGGAGCTGCCATGGTCAGACCCTAGCCTAATGACTGTGACTACCTGAGACCTGGAGCAGCCATGGTCAGACCCTAGCCTAATGACTGTGACTACCTGAGACCTGGAGCTGCCATGGTCAGACCCTAGTCTAATGACTGTGACTCCCTGAGACCTGGAGCTGCCATGGTCGGACCCTAGTCTAATGACTGTGACTACCTGAGACCTGGAGCTGCCATGGTCAGACCCTAGTCTAATGAATGTGACTCCCTGAGACCTGGAGCTGCCATGGTCAGACCCTAGTCTAATGACTGTGACTCCCTGAGACCTGGTGCTGCCATGGTCGGACCCTAGTCTAATGACTGTGACTCCCTGAGACCTGGAGCTGCCATGGTCGGACCCTAGCCTAATGACTGTGACTACCTGAGACCTGGAGCTGCCATGGTCGAACCTTAGCCTAATGACTGTGACTACCTGAGACCTGGAGTGCCATGGTCGTACCCTAGTCTAATGACTGTGACTCCCTGAGACCTGGAGCTGCCATGGTCGGACCCTAGTCTAATGACTGTGACTCCCTGAGACCTGGAGCTGCCATGGTCGAACCCTAGTCTAATGACTGTGACTACCTGAGAACTGGAGCTGCCATGGTCGGACCCTAGCCTAATGACTGTGACTACCTGAGACCTGGAGCTGCCATGGTCGGACCCTAGTCTAATGACTGTGACTACCTGAGACCTGGAGCTGCCAAGGTCAGACCCTAGTCTAATGACTGTGACTCCCTGAGACCTGGAGCTGCCATGGTCAGACCCTAGTCTAATGACTGTGACTCCCTGAGACCTGGAGCTGCCATGGTCAGACCCTAGTCTAATGACTGTGACTACCTGAGACCTGGAGCTGCCATGGTCAGACCCTAGCCTAATGACTGTGACTACCTGAGACCTGGAGCTGCCATGGTCAGACCCTAGTCTAATGACTGTGACTCCCTGAGACCTGGAGCTGCAATGGTCGGACCCTAGTCTAATGACTGTGACTCCCTGAGACCTGGAGCTGCCATGGTCAGACCCTAGCCTAATGACTGTGACTACCTGAGACCTGGAGCAGCCATGGTCAGACCCTAGCCTAATGACTGTGACTACCTGAGACCTGGAGCTGCCATGGTCAGACCCTAGTCTAATGACTGTGACTCCCTGAGACCTGGAGCTGCCATGGTCGGACCCTAGTCTAATGACTGTGACTACCTGAGACCTGGAGCTGCCATGGTCAGACCCTAGTCTAATGAATGTGACTCCCTGAGACCTGGAGCTGCCATGGTCAGACCCTAGTCTAATGACTGTGACTCCCTGAGACCTGGTGCTGCCATGGTCGGACCCTAGTCTAATGACTGTGACTCCCTGAGACCTGGAGCTGCCATGGTCGGACCCTAGCCTAATGACTGTGACTACCTGAGACCTGGAGCTGCCATGGTCGAACCTTAGCCTAATGACTGTGACTACCTGAGACCTGGAGTGCCATGGTCGTACCCTAGTCTAATGACTGTGACTCCCTGAGACCTGGAGCTGCCATGGTCGGACCCTAGTCTAATGACTGTGACTCCCTGAGACCTGGAGCTGCCATGGTCGAACCCTAGTCTAATGACTGTGACTACCTGAGACCTGGAGCTGCCATGGTCGGACCCTAGCCTAATGACTGTGACTACCTGAGACCTGGAGCTGCCATGGTCGGACCCTAGTCTAATGACTGTGACTACCTGAGACCTGGAGCTGCCATGGTCAGACCCTAGTCTAATGACTGTGACTCCCTGAGACCTGGAGCTGCCATGGTCAGACCCTAGTCTAATGACTGTGACTCCCTGAGACCTGGAGCTGCCATGGTCAGACCCTAGTCTAATGACTGTGACTCCCTGAGACCTGGAGCTGCCATGGTCAGACCCTAGTCTAATGACTGTGACTCCCTGAGACCTGGAGCTGCCATGGTCAGACCCTAGTCTAATGACTGTGACTCCCTGAGACCTGGAGCTGCCATGGTCGGACCCTAGTCTAATGACTGTGACTCCCTGAGACCTGGAGCTGCCATGGTCAGACCCTAGCCTAATGACTGTGACTCCCTGAGACCTGGAGCTGCCATGGTCGGACCCTAGTCTAATGACTGTGACTCCCTGAGACCTGGAGCTGCCACGGTCAGACCCTAGTCTAATGACTGTGACTCCCTGAGACCTGGAGCTGCCATGGTCAGACCCTAGTCTAATGACTGTGACTACCTGAGACCTGGAGCTGCCATGGTCGGACCCTAGTCTAATGACTGTGACTACCTGAGACCTGGAGCTGCCATGGTCAGACCCTAGTCTAATGACTGTGACTCCCTGAGACCTGGAGCTGCCATGGTCAGACCCTAGTCTAATGACTGTGACTACCTGAGACCTGGAGCTGCCATGGTCGGACCCTAGTCTAATGACTGTGACTACCTGAGACCTGGAGCTGCCATGGTCGGACCCTAGTCTAATGACTGTGACTACCTGAGACCTGGAGCTGCCATGGTCGGACCCTAGTCTAATGACTGTGACTACCTGAGACCTGGAGCTGCCATGGTTAGACCCTAGCCTAATGACTGTGACTCCCTGAGACCTGGAGCTGCCATGGTCAGACCCTAGTCTAATGACTGTGACTACCTGAGACCTGGAGCTGCCATGGTCGGACCCTAGTCTAATGACTGTGACTACCTGAGACCTGGAGCTGCCATGGTCGGACCCTAGTCTAATGACTGTGACTACCTGAGACCTGGAGCTGCCATGGTCGGACCCTAGTCTAATGACTGTGACTACCTGAGACCTGGAGCTGCCATGGTCAGACCCTAGCCTAATGACTGTGAGTACCTGAGACCTGGAGCTGCCATGGTCGAACCCTAGCCTAATGACTGTGACTACCTGAGACCTGGAGCTGCCATGGTTAGACCCTAGCCTAATGACTGTGACTCCCTGAGACCTGGAGCTGCCATGGTCGGACCCTAGTATAATGACTGTGACTCCCTGAGACCTGGAGCTGCCATGGTCGAACCCTAGCCTAATGACTGTGACTACCTGAGACCTGGAGCTGCCATGGTCAGACCCTAGCCTAATGACTGTGACTACCTGAGATCTGGAGCTGCCATGGTCAGACCCTAGACTAATGACTGTGACTACCTGAGACCTGGAGCTGCCATGGTTAGACCCTAGCCTAATGACTGTGACTCCCTGAGACCTGGAGCTGCCATGGTCGGACCCTAGTATAATGACTGTGACTCCCTAAGACCTGGAGCTGCCATGGTCGAACCCTAGCCTAATGACTGTGACTACCTGAGACCTGGAGCTGCCATGGTCGGACCCTAGCCTAATGACTGTGACTCCCTGAGACCTGAAGCTGCCATGGCCGAACCCTAGTCTAATGACTGTGACTCCCTGAGACCTGGAGCTGCCATGGTCAGACCCTAGCCTAATGACTGTGACTACCTGAGACCTGGAGCTGCCATGGTCAGACCCTAGCCTAATGACTGTGACTACCTGAGACCTGGAGCTGCCATGGTCAGACCCTAGTCTAATGACTGTGACTCCCTGAGACCTGGAGCTGCCATGGTCGGACCCTAGTCTAATGACTGTGACTACCTGAGACCTGGAGCTGCCATGGTCAGACCCTAGTCTAATGACTGTGACTCCCTGAGACCTGGTGCTGCCATGGTCGGACCCTAGTCTAATGACTGTGACTCCCTGAGACCTGGAGCTGCCATGGTCGGACCCTAGCCTAATGACTGTGACTACCTGAGACCTGGAGCTGCCATGGTCAGACCCTAGCCTAATGACTGTGACTACCTGAGACCTGGAGCTGCCATGGTCAGACCCTAGTCTAATGACTGTGACTCCCTGAGACCTGGAGCTGCAATGGTCGGACCCTAGTCTAATGACTGTGACTCCCTGAGACCTGGAGCTGCCATGGTCAGACCCTAGCCTAATGACTGTGACTACCTGAGACCTGGAGCAGCCATGGTCAGACACTAGCCTAATGACTGTGACTACCTGAGACCTGGAGCTGCCATGGTCAGACCCTAGTCTAATGACTGTGACTCCCAGAGACCTGGAGCTGCCATGGTCGGACCCTAGTCTAATGACTGTGACTACCTGAGACCTGGAGCTGCCATGGTCAGACCCTAGTCTAATGAATGTGACTCCCTGAGACCTGGAGCTGCCATGGTCAGACCCTAGTCTAATGACTGTGACTCCCTGAGACCTGGTGCTGCCATGGTCGGACCCTAGTCTAATGACTGTGACTCCCTGAGACCTGGAGCTGCCATGGTCGGACCCTAGCCTAATGACTGTGACTACCTGAGACCTGGAGCTGCCATGGTCGAACCTTAGCCTAATGACTGTGACTACCTGAGACCTGGAGTGCCATGGTCGTACCCTAGTCTAATGACTGTGACTCCCTGAGACCTGGAGCTGCCATGGTCGGACCCTAGTCTAATGACTGTGACTCCCTGAGACCTGGAGCTGCCATGGTCGAACCCTAGTCTAATGACTGTGACTACCTGAGAACTGGAGCTGCCATGGTCGGACCCTAGCCTAATGACTGTGACTACCTGAGACCTGGAGCTGCCATGGTCGGACCCTAGTCTAATGACTGTGACTACCTGAGACCTGGAGCTGCCAAGGTCAGACCCTAGTCTAATGACTGTGACTCCCTGAGACCTGGAGCTGCCATGGTCAGACCCTAGTCTAATGACTGTGACTCCCTGAGACCTGGAGCTGCCATGGTCAGACCCTAGTCTAATGACTGTGACTACCTGAGACCTGGAGCTGCCATGGTCAGACCCTAGCCTAATGACTGTGACTACCTGAGACCTGGAGCTGCCATGGTCAGACCCTAGTCTAATGACTGTGACTCCCTGAGACCTGGAGCTGCAATGGTCGGACCCTAGTCTAATGACTGTGACTCCTTGAGACCTGGAGCTGCCATGGTCAGACCCTAGCCTAATGACTGTGACTACCTGAGACCTGGAGCAGCCATGGTCAGACCCTAGCCTAATGACTGTGACTACCTGAGACCTGGAGCTGCCATGGTCAGACCCTAGTCTAATGACTGTGACTCCCTGAGACCTGGAGCTGCCATGGTCGGACCCTAGTCTAATGACTGTGACTACCTGAGACCTGGAGCTGCCATGGTCAGACCCTAGTCTAATGAATGTGACTCCCTGAGACCTGGAGCTGCCATGGTCAGACCCTAGTCTAATGACTGTGACTCCCTGAGACCTGGTGCTGCCATGGTCGGACCCTAGTCTAATGACTGTGACTCCCTGAGACCTGGAGCTGCCATGGTCGGACCCTAGCCTAATGACTGTGACTACCTGAGACCTGGAGCTGCCATGGTCGAACCTTAGCCTAATGACTGTGACTACCTGAGACCTGGAGTGCCATGGTCGTACCCTAGTCTAATGACTGTGACTCCCTGAGACCTGGAGCTGCCATGGTCGGACCCTAGTCTAATGACTGTGACTCCCTGAGACCTGGAGCTGCCATGGTCGAACCCTAGCCTAATGACTGTGACTACCTGAGACCTGGAGCTGCCATGGTCGGACCCTAGTCTAATGACTGTGACTACCTGAGACCTGGAGCTGCCATGGTCAGACCCTAGTCTAATGACTGTGACTCCCTGAGACCTGGAGCTGCCATGGTCAGACCCTAGTCTAATGACTGTGACTCCCTGAGACCTGGAGCTGCCATGGTCAGACCCTAGTCTAATGACTGTGACTCCCTGAGACCTGGAGCTGCCATGGTCAGACCCTAGTCTAATGACTGTGACTCCCTGAGACCTGGAGCTGCCATGGTCAGACCCTAGTCTAATGACTGTGACTCCCTGAGACCTGGAGCTGCCATGGTCGGACCCTAGTCTAATGACTGTGACTCCCTGAGACCTGGAGCTGCCATGGTCAGACCCTAGCCTAATGACTGTGACTCCCTGAGACCTGGAGCTGCCATGGTCGGACCCTAGTCTAATGACTGTGACTACCTAAGACCTGGAGCTGCCACGGTCAGACCCTAGTCTAATGACTGTGACTCCCTGAGACCTGGAGCTGCCACGGTCAGACCCTAGTCTAATGACTGTGACTCCCCGAGACCTGGAGCTGCCATGGTCAGACCCTAGTCTAATGACTGTGACTACCTGAGACCTGGAGCTGCCATGGTCGGACCCTAGTCTAATGACTGTGACTACCTGAGACCTGGAGCTGCCATGGTCAGACCCTAGTCTAATGACTGTGACTCCCTGAGACCTGGAGCTGCCATGGTCAGACCCTAGTCTAATGACTGTGACTACCTGAGACCTGGAGCTGCCATGGTCGGACCCTAGTCTAATGACTGTGACTACCTGAGACCTGGAGCTGCCATGGTCGGACCCTAGTCTAATGACTGTGACTACCTGAGACCTGGAGCTGCCATGGTCGGACCCTAGTCTAATGACTGTGACTACCTGAGACCTGGAGCTGCCATGGTTAGACCCTAGCCTAATGACTGTGACTCCCTGAGACCTGGAGCTGCCATGGTCAGACCCTAGTCTAATGACTGTGACTCCCTGAGACCTGGAGCTGCCATGGTCAGACCCTAGTCTAATGACTGTGACTACCTGAGACCTGGAGCTGCCATGGTCGGACCCTAGTCTAATGACTGTGACTACCTGAGACCTGGAGCTGCCATGGTCAGACCCTAGCCTAATGACTGTGAGTACCTGAGACCTGGAGCTGCCATGGTCGAACCCTAGCCTAATGACTGTGACTACCTGAGACCTGGAGCTGCCATGGTTAGACCCTAGCCTAATGACTGTGACTCCCTGAGACCTGGAGCTGCCATGGTCGGACCCTAGTATAATGACTGTGACTCCCTGAGACCTGGAGCTGCCATGGTCGAACCCTAGCCTAATGACTGTGACTACCTGAGACCTGGAGCTGCCATGGTCAGACCCTAGCCTAATGACTGTGACTACCTGAGACCTGGAGCTGCCATGGTCAGACCCTAGCCTAATGACTGTGACTACCTGAGACCTGGAGCTGCCATGGTTAGACCCTAGCCTAATGACTGTGACTCCCTGAGACCTGGAGCTGCCATGGTCGGACCCTAGTATAATGACTGTGACTCCCTAAGACCTGGAGCTGCCATGGTCGAACCCTAGCCTAATGACTGTGACTACCTGAGACCTGGAGCTGCCATGGTCGGACCCTAGCCTAATGACTGTGACTCCCTGAGACCTGAAGCTGCCATGGCCGAACCCTAGTCTAATGACTGTGACTCCCTGAGACCTGGAGCTGCCATGGTCAGACCCTAGCCTAATGACTGTGACTACCTGAGACCTGGAGCTGCCATGGTCGAACCATAGCCTAATGACTGTGACTCCCTGAGACCTGGAGCTGCCATGGTCAGACCCTAGCCTAATGACTGTGACTCCCTGAGACCTGGAGCTGCCATGGTCGAACCCTAGCCTAATGACTGTGACTACCTGAGACCTGGAGCTGCCATGGTCAGACCCTAGCCTAATGACTGTGACTACCTGAGACATGGAGCTGCCATGGTTGGACCCTAGCCTAATGACTGTGACTCCCTGAGACCTGGAGCTGCCATGGGCGGACCCTAGCCTAATGACTGTGACTCCCTGAGACCTGGAGCTGCCATGGGCGGACCCTAGCCTAATGACTGTGACTCCCTGAGACCCGGAGCTGCCATGGTCGGACCCTAGTCTAATGACTGTGACTCCCTGAGACCTGGGTGTGATTTATGCCAACTCTAATGAGTCCTGTTTTCTCTGTTGGTGTAGGAAGAGAAAAGGATATCCATGTTTACTGCCATCTGTCACGAGTCCATTAGTACGTAGTGGAGGGTGGTCTCAATTACTGTGACTGAGGCCTTGCCTTGTTAAAAACAACTTTGCTAAACTGGATTAAATGTAATGTAGGGCTTTAACCGCCACGATACCTCCTCATTAACATTGAAACTGAACGTATTAAGTGATGGTTGTACTAAATAGCACAGGAGGTTGATGATGGAGTTTTAGTGTATTTATGGGACAACATGAATGTAAATCGTTATGTAGTCATTACATGGGAATAATGGAAATTATGATGTGAGGAGTTCTCGCCCCTATTAGGGTGTAATCAGATAGGTAACGAACTCCACCTCCATCATGGCAATAGTATAATCGGGGCCGGTGTCTGGGTTAATTTGGCCCAATCAGTGATCGTCCTGGGTGAGAGGTGGCCAATGGAATGGGTGGGAGGTTTAAACTAGGCTGAGGGGCTGGGTGGGAGGGGGTTAGGGGGTTAGGGGGGGGTTGTTTTGCGGGTGGCTGAAATAGCACTCATTGTGTGGTTATTAGAACCAAACAAACAGCTCTACATGATTCAAACCAAACATCAGCACTCATTTCTTCATTGTGTTAGAAAGAGTGTTCTGGTGTCGATTATGCTCTTTTGACGTGCAACAAGGAGAATATGAACCCCAGATCCTCATGGCTCTGTTTAGTGTGCTTTCAACTATACTAACCCATCATCAAGATATTCATTGTGGTTGACAACTATAAATCCTAGTCATGGACACAAACTCACATTCCCCTGGCAATGATATGCGAGGACGAATCGTTTGTGGATCCCAATAACTTCTGCTACTTTTTTTTTTTAATGTAAAACTCAGAAACACTGTGTACTGAACAAATTGGAGGCCGACCAAATACCGCATTCTCACAACAGGAAAGAATCCAGTTGTATTCCAAAAAAACAGACATCGTTTTTCTTGTGCAGAACACACAGTAAAATGAAAGGTTATCCAAAAAGGTCATTTGTGAGGAATTCCATCAGATTCTTCCACACTTTCCCAAGGTGAGAGAGGACATGAAATGAGACTGTAAGGCAGACAGAGCTATTTTCATAACAAGCAACATTAATGCCCCATTGATGTATTCCAGACAGACTCCTAAAGGGCACTCTCAGGCTCCTAAAGGTCCCAAATGGCAGCCTGTCCTCTATAAAGTGCACTCCTTTTATGCACTCTGTTCAGAAGTAGTGCACTATATAGGGAATAGGGTGCCATTTGGGACACATCCTCAGTGTTGTTAGGGAAAAGGAACTCACCGTAGTCTTTCCCCTTAGTGATCGCCAGTATTCTCCCTGAAGACGCGTTCCTACCGCTGGCGTCCGTGCACAGGATCAAGAGACTCCCGTTGTTATCCGTATGATGCCAGTCCACGGCACACCTGGGGAAAGACAGGAATGAACAGATAAGTGGGAAAAACATTGGAACGCCATGACACTGTCCATCTGCGATGATGCGTTACTCCCTGAGTGTCACCTTGGGGTGGTTGTGCCACATGATAAAACAGTGGCATGCAACGGGGGTACTGTAAATCAATAGCTGCATATCTCACACAGCAAGCTACAACTCAGTAAGATTGATGAACACGTTCTAATGAAACTCATAGCCTACTACAGTCAATCCATGATCAACCTTTTACCATGTGAAGACACAGAACAACCGAGGCAGTAACACACTGAGTGATCTGATCATGTCCATGGTTGAGAAGATACACACTAGAAAGGAATAGGTGCAACAGTCACTCATAATGAACTGTCACTCACAATTAGCTATCACTCACAATTAAAAATGACATACTATATACTAATATTGTGACGACCCTCCCACTCTGTCTGCCGTATTCTCTCTTTGTTGTTCCCTTATTAGGATGCTGGTGGGCGGAGTTGGGAGGGTCGTCAGCTACATGGGAAACACCTGGGCCCAGGTGTTTCCCAGGATAAATACACCACTTCCCCATTCATTGAGGAGACTCTCTCCATGCAGACACTTTGATAGTTTTTTTTGTTGTGTTTCTTGGTAGTTTTTGGTTGTTTGCTTTAGCACCTTTCAAAACCCTGCATTATCACATTCATGCATGCAAAACACTCACTTACACTACTGATTACTGATTACACACAACATTGTATATTTTCCTTAGTTGCTTTAGTTAATAAATATATATTTTGTTACTCCTTATCTCCACGTTGTCTCCCTTTTGTTACGGGCTTTGAGCCGGTTCGTGACAATATTAATATATGAGAAGATACACACACACACCATAGTGAAGTATTGGGGGGATTCTCTGGGTGGGTACAGGTATCAGGTATTGTGAAGTATTGTGGGGATTCTCTGGGTGAGTACAGGTATCAGGTATGCGAAGTATTGGTGGGATTCTCTGGGTGGGTACAGGTATCAGGTATGTGAAGTATTGGTGGGATTCTCTGGGTGGGTACAGGTATCAGGTATGTGAAGTATTGTGGGGATTATCTTGGTGGGTACAGGTATCAGATATGTGAAGTATTGGTGGGATTATCTTGGTGGGTACAGGTATCAGATATGTGAAGTATTGGTGGGATTATTTTGGTGGGTACAGGTATCAGGTATGTGAAGTATTGGGGGGATTCTCTTGGTGGGTACAGGTATCAGGTATGTGAAGTATTGGGGGGATTATCTTGGTGGGTACAGGTATCAGGTATGTGAAGTATTGGGGGGATTCTCTTGGTGGGTACAGGTATCAGATATGTGAAGTATTGGTGGGATTCTCTGGGTGGGTACAGGTATCAGGTATGTGAAGTTTTGGTGGGATTCTCTGGGTAGGTACAGGTATCAGGTATTGTGAAGTATTGTGGGGATTCTCTGGGTGGGTACAGGTATCAGGTATGTGAAGTATTGGTGGGATTCTCTGGGTGGGTACAGGTATCAGGTATGTGAAGTATTGTGGGGATTCTCTTGGTGGGTACAGGTATCAGGTATGTGAAGTTTTGGTGGGATTCTCTGGGTAGGTACAGGTATCAGGTATGTGAAGTATTGGTGGGATTCTCTGGGTGGGTACAGGTATCAGGTATGTGAAGTATTGGTGGGATTCACTGGGTGGGTACAGGTATCAGGTATGTGAAGTATTGGGGGGATTATCTTGGTGGGTACAGGTATCAGGTATGTGAAGTATTGGGGGGATTCTCTGGGTGGGTACAGGTATCAGGTATGTGAAGTATTAGGGGGATTATCTTGGTGGGTACAGGTATCAGGTATGTGAAGTATTGGGGGGATTCTCTTGGTGGGTACAGGTATCAGGTATGTGAAGTATTGGTGGGATTCTCTGGGTAGGTACAGGTATCAGGTATGGTCATGGAGCATTTCACTCACCTGCCTGGGTCATGCAGTCCGTGGGCAAATATTTCTGGTGGCTGGTTGGTGCTGTTGAAGTAGGGGTTGTTCCTGGGTATGGAGTAGGGAGCCGTGCAGCAGTCTGTGTCCACGTCCACCCTCAACACAGACCCTGTGAAATCACTGCAGACAGCACACACAAGAAAGGACAACTGGTTAGTTGGGAGGAAAGTGTTGGAAGTAGAAAAACTGTAGCTACTGTCTTGGTTTACTGCTGCCATATTGCTTCATCTTGCCAAATGTTAGAAGGACTTACTGTCCTTTAGGTTTTTGGGAAATGGCCTACAGTGGCCTAAAAAATACCAGCAGAAAGATGGCCATAGAAAGACTCCCATAGACAGATACCCATAGAGAGATGGCCATAGAAAGACTCCCATAGACAGATTGCCATAGAAAGATATCCCATAGACAGATACCCATAGAAAGATGGCCATAGAAAGACTCCCATAAACAGATACCCATAGAAAGATGGCCATAGGAAGAAGGCCATAGAAATATAGCCATAGAAAGATGGCCATAGAAAGATGCCCATAGAAAGATGCGAATAGAAAGATAACCATAGAAAGATACCCATAGAAAGATGGCCATAGAAAGATAACCATAAAAAGATGTGAATAGAAAGATAACCATAGAAAGATACCCATAGAAAGATGGCCATAGAAAGATACCCATAGAAAGATGGCCATTGAAAGATAACCATAGAAAGATGCGAATAGAAAGATGGCCATAGAAAGATACCCATAGAAAGATGTGAATAGAAAGATGGCCATAGAAAGATGGCCATAGAAAGATTCCCATAGAAAGATTCCCATAGAAAGATGGCCATAGAAAGATACCCATAGAAAGACTCCCATAGACAGATACCCATAGAAAGATGGCCATAGAAAGATACCCATAGAAAGATGGCCATAGAAAGATGCCCATAGAAAGAAGGCCATAGAAAGATACCCATAGAAAGATGAGAATAGAAAGATGCCCATAGAAAGATTCCCATAGAAAGATTCCCATAGAAAGATTCCCATAGAAAGATGGCCATAGAAAGATACCCATAGAAAGATGGCCATAGAAAGATACCCATAGAAAGATGGCCATTGAAAGATACCCATAGAAAGATACACATACTAAAGATTCTGACAGAATGATCCCCACAGACTAATCCCCAAATAGCCAACATATTGCCCTTGAGCTTTGACCCCCTGACCCCTGGGTTTCACCTGAGGCCGTCCATCTCCTCCATGTCGTCCAGGGTGATCATGCCGTCTCCCAGGACGATGTGCAGCAGGCCGTCAGGGCCAAACAGCAGCTGTCCTCCCAGGTGCTTCCTGTGCAGCTCTGCCACTTCTATCAGCATCCGCGTGGTCCTACTGTCCACCATGTTGGGATTTTTCCTGATCAACAAAATTAAAACGAAAAGTGTTCGATCAAATGCATTGTTTTTTATGTCTATGAGAGGAACCTAGAGTGTATTGTTTTATATCTCTGTGAGGAACCTAGAGTGTATTTTTTCATATCTCTATGAGAGGAACCTAGAGTGTATTGTTTCATATCTCTATGAGAGGAACCTAGAGTGTATTGTTTTATATCTCTATGAGAGGAACCTAGAGTGTATTGTTTCATATCTCTATGAGAGGAACCTAGAGTGTATTGTTTTATATCTCTATGAGAGGAACCTAGAGTGTATTGTTTCATATCTCTATGAGAGGAACCTAGAGTGTATTGTTTTATATCTCTATGAGAGGAACCTAGAGTGTATTGTTTTATATCTCTATGAGAGGAACCTAGAGTGTATTGTTTCATATCTCTATGAGAGGAACCTAGAGTGTATTGTTTTATATCTCTATGAGAGGAACCTAGAGTGTATTGTTTCATATCTCTATGAGAGGAACCTAGAGTGTATTGTTTTATATCTCTATGAGAGGAACCTAGAGTGTATTGTTTCATATCTCTATGAGAGGAACCTAGAGTGTATTGTTTTATATCTCTATGAGAGGAACCTAGAGTGTATTGTTTCATATCTCTATGAGAGGAACCTAGAGTGTATTGTTTTATATCTCTATGAGAGGAACCTAGAGTGTATTGTTTTATATCTCTATGAGAGGAACCTAGAGTGTATTGTTTCATATCTCTATGAGAGGAACCTAGAGTGTATTGTTTTATATCTCTATGAGAGGAACCTAGAGTGTATTGTTTCATATCTCTATGAGAGGAACCTAGAGTGTATTGTTTTATATCTCTATGAGAGGAACCTAGAGTGTATTGTTTTATATCTCTATGAGAGGAACCTAGAGTGTATTGTTGTATATCTCTATGAGAGGAACCTAGAGTGTATTGTTTCATATCTCTATGAGAGGAACCTACAGTGTATTGTTTCATATCTCTATGAGAGGAACCTACAGTGTATTGTTTCATATCTCTATGAGGAACCTAGAGTGTATTGTTTCATATCTCTATGAGAGGAACCTAGAGTGTATTGTTTTATATCTCTATGAGAGGAACCTAGAGTGTATTGTTTCATATCTCTATGAGGAACCTACAGTGTATTGTTTCATATCTCTATGAGAGGAACCTAGAGTGTATTGTTTTATATCTCTATGAGAGGAACCTAGAGTGTATTGTTTCATATCTCTATGAGGAACCTACAGTGTATTGTTTCATATCTCTATGAGGAACCTACAGTGTATTGTTTCATATCTCTATGAGGAACCTACAGTGTATTGTTTCATATCTCTATGAGAGGAACCTAGAGTGTATTGTTTTATATCTCTATGAGGAACCTACAGTGTATTGTTTCATATCTCTATGAGGAACCTACAGTGTATTGTTTCATATCTCTATGAGAGGAACCTAGAGTGTATTGTTTCATATCTCTATGAGGAACCTACAGTGTATTGTTTCATATCTCTATGAGGAACCTAGAGTGTATTGTTTTATATCTCTATGAGAGGAACCTAGAGTGTATTGTTGTATATCTCTATGAGAGGAACCTAGAGTGTATTGTTTCATATCTCTATGAGGAACCTACAGTGTATTGTTTCATATCTCTATGAGGAACCTAGAGTGTATTGTTTTATATCTCTATGAGAGGAACCTAGAGTGTATTGTTTCATATCTCTATGAGGAACCTAGAGTGTATTGTTTTATATCTCTATGAGAGGAACCTAGAGTGTATTGTTTCATATCTCTATGAGGAACCTACAGTGTATTGTTTCATATCTCTATGAGGAACCTAGAGTGTATTGTTTTATATCTCTATGAGAGGAACCTAGAGTGTATTGTTGTATATCTCTATGAGAGGAACCTAGAGTGTATTGTTTCATATCTCTATGAGGAACCTAGAGTGTATTGTTTCATATCTCTATAAGAAACCTAGAGTGTATTGTTTCAAAATCTCTATGAGGAACCTAGAGTGTATTGTTTTATATCTCTATGAGGAACCTAGAGTGCATTGTTTTATATCTCTATGAGAAACCTAGAGTGTATTGTTTTACATCTCTATGAGGAACCTACAGTGTATTGTTTCATATCTCTATGAGGAACCTAGAGTGTATTGTTTCATATCTCTATGAGGAACCTAGAGTGTATTGTTTCATATCTCTATGAGGAACCTAGAGTGTATTGTTTTATATCTCTATGAGGAACCTAGAGTGCATTGTTTTATATCTCTATGAGGAACCTAGAGTGTATTGTTTTACATCTCTATGAGGAACCTACAGTGTATTGTTTTATATCTCTATGAGGAACCTAGAGTGTATTGTTTCATATCTCTATGAGGAACCTAGAGTGTATTGTAAGGGGCTTGCGTGATGCTTCAATACATTCCATACCAACGGTGGACAGTCTTAGGGGTCATAGTGTGTGCACGCTTTTTCTCCAACCAAGCCTTAACACACCCCTGCATTAACCAAAATGAGCCCTAAACACATGTTGACACTATTGGGGCCTACTACACATATTGAGACAAAAGGTAAAGAACGTTTGAGACGTATATTTAAAGGATGTCCTGATTAAACAGAGAGGTGCTCATGTAATGCCTGGATGGGAAAAAGAGCAATTATGTACGTGAGTAAGATGATACCACTGCAGGAGAAAATGCTGACATGTAAAAACAAGCTCACCGACAACACGCCAACGAGAAGAGTGTTTAATGAGCTTGTTGTCTGTAGACATTGGGTTTTAGATTTGACGCTTCATTAAAGCTCAGAGTTAGGACATTATTACGATGTTGGGGTGAATCTCAACTCAAAGCTGTAACTCAAACCCATAAAGTGATGACTTTCCAAGTCCAGAGAAATATATTAACAGCCACAAAATGTTTAATGATGTGTTATTTTGGGCAGGGTATTTAGACAGAGAGGTTCTTATTATTTTCCTTCAGGGTCGTTGCTCTGCCAGGAAGAGATTGACTATTTCACACTGAGTGACATACAAATACCAACGCCATGGCTCCTCCTCAGAACGCCACTGCCGCCAAGATTATAACAGTTTGAAAAAAGTCTTTAAACCGAGCAATACAACAGTGATTATGATAATAAAAACGTAATACTTTAACTAGTATAGTTACGAGAAGTTTGTTTTGTTAATCACAGCTTGTTGTGCAAAACTCCAGTATTTGTCCCTCATAGCTTGTTCTCCATGTTCTTTTTAAATAGGGAGCCAATATGTTGTCAGTACTTTTATTTCCAAGACTGAACAAAACTTGTTTTCTCATGGCTCTCACTTGTCCCTCTGCAGCAGACATATTGTGAGAAATGTGTTTGAAACATCGAATAATATTGCAACAAAATTACAGTGCGAATCGCAATACATATAGAATCATGAGAATCGCAATACATATCATATCGGCACCAAAGTATCATGATAATATCGTATTGTGAGGTCCCTGGCAATTCCCAGCCCTACTTTATACCTGCAAACATTTATCTCAGGAATATTGACAATGAAATCCATCTTATTTAGGCTTTGCTTGTTTCTGCATCATCATTGGTTGAAACATGTGCGGTCAATTAATGTATCTAGGGGGTGGTTTGGTTTGGTTTCTGCCATTTTACCTGGAGACGGTGCCCACAGGACATAGATGTCAATTCAACGTTTATTCAACGTAATATGTAATGTAATTTCACAGATTTTACCTGGAGACGGTGTACTCGACCACACGCAGGACGTTTCTGTATTATCAGTTGTTGAACCGTAAATGGTCGATGTTTGGCATGGGTTTCTCCACTAGTTACCTGGAGACGGTGTACTCGACCACGCGCAGAATGTGGTCGTGCGGTCCGATGGCCCAGCGCTCCTGGTTGGTGGTGTAGGAGACGTACAGCTTGCCGTTCTTCTTGTAATTGGGGTGGAATGTGAGACCTAGCAGACCCCTTTCATCTCCTGCCTGCAGTCAGAGGACAAATATAAAGGACCAACAAGTTAATTATGTCCCTACTTTTTCTTTCTTTCTTTCTTTCTTTCTTTCTTTCTTTCTTTCTTTCTTTCTTTCTTTCTTTCTTTCTTTCTGCTGCTTGTGCTGTAGTAACTAAAGTCAAAGCCAACCCATAACCCACAGCTAATCACCCTCCACATTGTCTCTTTCTCTCTACTTTTCTCACTATATTTCCTTCTCTCTCTCTGTGTCCTTCCATCTTAGTCTCTGTAGATACCCAGTGCCCCCCCTAACCGAATACCCCTCTTCTGTCCTCCCCACATACCGTACCTCCACTACCGCCCTCATTGACTACTGCATTACAAACCATTATAAAACATTTGACTCCTGCCAGTGCTCCCCCTCGATCCCCCTCCAGCCCACCCCACCCCAGCCCAGCCCAGCCCTCTCTCTCTCTCTCTCCAGCTTGTCCTCGGGGCCCCTGCGGCGCCCAGGCCATCCCGGCGGCCTCCATTGTCCGGTGATTTGTGTGTGTAATCTTTGGGGGATATCCGTGAATGCTATGCTGAGTGGCTGAAAGAATTTATTAGCTCACTCGTAGTTCATAGAGAACACAAAAGTGCAGAGTCCTTCAGTCCACCCCCCCCGCACCATGCAAAATTTGAGGATAAAGATGGAGGGGGGAAGAGAAAGGGGGGAAGGAGGTGGATGGAGGGGGGAAGAGAACCTAAACAAGGACAGGGCTGCCAGCACCCAGTGTCTTGGCAACATGTTTAGAAACCATCTAAATTGCTTGTGTAATACGTAAACCTTTGTCTCACCCCGGAGGCAGCTACATCAGTCACAACTCTGGTGGTCCTCCCATCATAGTTAGCTGTAATAAGCAGCTATAGCGTTTCAGTCCCTAGGCAATGCAATCAGGTCTTTGTGTTTCTCTCTCTCCCTCTCTTAACAAAAGAATTAACAGAATGCCAGGCTTAGGTGTTAACAATGTTTAAAACGTGCCCCCTTACATTTTTGGCCGTATGTTGTTGACCCCCCCTCTCCAAAACAGCTCAAGCCCCATTCCTCCCTCAATAACAGAAGCATTGATGCTGGCTGGCGTGGATGCAAAAAAATCGACCTCAAAACCCCCTAGAATGACTACCTCACTGAAGGAGGCGAACCAGCAGCAGCATCAACATCAGCCAGAATCAATGCCAATCTGCCTGCGTCAACCTCTTGGAATTCCCTCTCAAAATATTTAAAAAGGAATTTAGGCAAAGAGAGCGAGGAGGTCTGGCCTTTGTGTTAGGCCTACAGTGTGGAGGCATTAGCAGAGGTGTAGTCCCGGGTCACAGGCCAAGCAACACAGATCATAAATTGGTTAAAGTGTACTGGATCCCCCAGAAACTGTTTTGACGGCGAAGGGCAGAACCCAGTCAAACATTCCAATGGAATGTGATGTCCGTGTCGTCAGCCCTGTTCTGTACGAGCTAGGCCTACAGTGATCAGACACCGGGGTCCTTTCAATACCGCCGTTAAGATTATAAAATGCGAACGTTGTCGAATAAATAACAGTTCCTCTTGACGAGAATTTATGAGGACTACTCAATGTAAATTCCGTGTTGCTCAAAATAACAGGATTTATTTGGGGTTGGTAGTGAGTCCAATAAACTGCACATTGACAGTAATGAGTGGGACATGATTCTAGTTTGCCACAGACAACCATTCCCGTCCCTCACCTTAAAATGATTGACCCATATGTCAGATTTGGGATGCAGTGACCCGAATTCCCCCCATAAACACTGGGAAGGAGCGGGTCAAGACAAGAATTCCAAAAGGAAGGAGCTGTTTGATCTTCAGCTAAAAGACCACTAAAACACAGAGGCGGTAAATGGGCTGAAATATTAGCTCTCTCGCTAATGACTGCTCGTCATAACCAGAAGGCATACGCCTGAGTTCCAAATGGAACTAGGCCTGAGTTCCAAATGGCACCCTATTCCCTACATAGCACACTACTTTTGGCCCAAGCCATATAGGGAATAGGGTGCCATTTGGAACACATCCCAATACAATCTTAACTCCTGATTAGGAGAAGAGAAAAAATACCTTGGCAGATGGATCGCTATCAAATTACTGCCAAAGCTACAGCAGACATATTGTTGACAACGTAAGTAGGCAGCTCTGCTCCAAGTGATAGACAAAAGAGCTCATTTGAAGTGTTCATGTGTTGAGTATTAGTTCCAGTTAAAATATAAACAAAGTGAGGTTTCACTATCTTCCAGCTCTACTGTGCGGGGTTATTTAGAGGAGAGGTACTGGGTGTACTGCAGTGGAGGCTGGTGGGAGGAGCTATAGGAGGACGGGCTCATTGTAATGGCTGGAATGGAATCAATGGAACGGAATCAAACGGGGTTTCTATATGTTTGATCTGTTTGATACTGTTCCATTAATTCCATTCCAGCCATTACAATGAGCCCATCCTACTATAGCTCCTCCCACTAGCCTCCTACAGGTCCTCTGACCACCCCCTTTTCTGGTCGTGGGAGAACAAAGCCTTGTAGCAGGGGGGGACAATGGCCATCGATGATGTTATTGTGACACCTCTGTCAGGCCCTCCACAAATCACTTCAACGCCTTGACTTGAAAACAAGCTTCCCTCCTTTTCTCCTTAAACTGTTCTTCTCCTTCTCCCTCCTTTTTTACGACCACCATCATTCTTCCTCCCAGTGTGGTAGTGGGCTCTGGTGGAATCTCACGGGGCTGTGTCTGTCTGTCTGTCTGTTGATGCTCCACCAACACCTGCCTCCAGATTCACAGCGTAGGCCGGACGTTGTTCTTCCGTTTTTGGCAGTTGTTTTTGGTGTCAAGAGCCAGGCGAGGCAGAGTTGGAGTTCTCACCAGAACATCAGCAGCATTCCATAGAGCTGTGGAACGGGAGCCGGAGCAGGGAGCGGAGCATAGTGAGTGGCTACCGTTTCCAATCCCGCCAGGCAGCTGCCTTTCTGTTCCATGATGCATGGTTTGGCTCCCTGCATTGTTAGCCCAGCGCCTTTTGATCCTCATTGGCTCTGGCAATCCCCACAAAAATACATTCCACTACGAGGAGAGCTGATTGGAGAAAAACAATGCAGTCCCTTTTACCTCAAAGGCAATCTGAAATGTTCACACTCATTCAGCCCCCCACCTCCCACTGGTTACTCCAGCACAATGAAACCAGGGAGCCAAGTCAACCCCCCCCCCCCCCCCCAACCCACCTGTTAACGCACATTAATCCTATGACAAGGTCGGAGTTTAGACCAGAGATCACTCAGTCTCATAACGAGGGGAAAGAGGAGGAAAAACTAAAGAGACCAAACCACCCAGTCAAATCAGATTGGATGCAAAACCACTTTTATAATGGAGGAGGCATTTTCCTGTATCACACGACACGTCGGCCAACAGAGTAATGTTTTGGGTCTATGACTCCATCTTGATAAACTACGACTTTCACTGAACTTTCTTTTGACGTATTCCAGCGTATGTTCCTCTTCCCATTACATAAATAGGATAACAGTAAGATTAACATTGCTGCCCCCCTTCCTTCAGTATCAGCGCTTCAGTTCTCAGAGGGAGTCAACAGTAGGAGTAAGAGCTAATTTATCATCCGCAGGGCACTTATCTCCGACAGTCTGAGAGGAACCTCTACTCTCTCTGGTTGAGTTAGTCTGACAGTCTGAGAGGAACCTCTGCTCTCTCTGGTTGAGTTAGCCTGAAAGTCTGAGAGGAACCTCTGTTCTCTCTGGTTGAGTTAGCCTGACAGTCTGAGAGGAACCTCTGCTCTCTCTGGCTGAGTTAGCCTGACAGTCTGAGAGGAACCTCTGCTCTTTCTGGTTGAGTTAGCCTGACAGTCTGAGAGGAATCTCTACTGTCTCTGGTTGAGTTAGCCTGACAGTCTGAGAGGAACCTCTACTCTCTCTGGCTGAGTTAGCCTGACAGTCTGAGAGGAACCTCTACTCTCTCTGGTTGAGTTAGCCTGACAGTCTGAGAGGAACCTCTACTGTCTCTGGTTGAGTTAGCCTGACAGTCTGAGAGGAACCTCTACTGTCTCTGGCTGAGTTAACCCAACAGCTGTAGATGCAGTGTGACAGAGCACAAGAACACAGTATGAGATATTTGTCTCACAGTGAATATATTTTATTGCGCGTCCGCGCCCCTACCGGGAAGAGGACGCCAGCAAGTGCGTTACACACAATCAAGTAATGACAGGAGGGGAAGGGGAGATTGGGTGTCAGGGAACACCCACGGTGCAATGAAGAGAGAAGGAGAGCCTCCCTTGCTCCCTCCCTCCGGCAGCATTGTGTCTGAGCGGGTCATCTTAATTGTCACGGGGGGGGTCGGCCGGGCCGGCAGAAGGAACCGCAGAACATTACAATCAAAGCATGTGGCAGCTAGGGGAGTCGGGGCAATGATAAACCCTTATCTTCCCCTCTCAGTGAGTCTCACTCCAGCCCACCCCCCTTCTCATCTCCCACTTCCCCTGAGGCTCCTGGGTGTTCTATCTGTATAGAGGGAACTATGTCCTGTTGATGCAGTGAGTAAACACCTCAGCCCCCCCTGGTAGCCCCCTCTGGAAGCCCCCCCTAGTATCCCCCCTGGTCCCCTGGTGCTGGGGCCCCGTGCGGAGTCTTGTAGCAGCCAACAGCCAACATCACAGAATAGGACTCTGGGGGGCCTACTGGCCGGCCTGCCGGGTCTCAAGCCACTCTTTAATTGTCATAATGATTGTTTTATCCGCTAGCAGTTAGGTTTAATGATGATAAGACAGCAGGAGGGTCGTCCTGGGTTCCCTGTGGGCCTGTTTGCATGTCCATTCGCTGGGGTCGTCTTCACTCCCTGTAATCTCCGCTGTCCTCTTTCTAAAGGAACGGTGGGAGGCATGCGTGACAGATAAACTTCCTGTCCAAAAAGTGTGCCCCCTCCTCCTCCTCTTCCCCATTTCCCTATCTCTGGACACTATCAGTTAACTCTCAAATTCAAAAACTTCAGCTTTCGCCTTGGATACGGATAAACATCATCAGGGGCCATATGTATTAAGAGTTGCCTTTTAGCTCACACAATGACTTTGATTACATGGACAGGGGGAAAGATGATCCCAGATCAGTACTCCTTCTCTGAGACAGCTCTAGATGTAACTGTCTGTGAGCAGGGCTGGGTTCAATTCCATTTCAATTCCAGTCAATTCAGAAAAGAAAAAACTAATTCCAATTCCATTTCCAAATGTTCTTTGGAATGTCATTGTACTTCCTGAATTGTCTAGAATTTAAATGGAATTGACCCCAAACCTGTCTGTGACACATAGCTAACCGTCAGTGGCAGAAGTGGATGTCTCCATGTAAAGTTGTGTGGTAAGAGCTGGTAAGAGCTACGATAGCATTAACAGGTCCTAGCAGGTGAGAAATTGAAACTGAACCTGAAATTACATGGTAAATTATAGGCCATTTCAAAAGCTTAACAATCCTACACAGCTATAAAGATGATGTTTCCAACTACTGGCACTGGACCTGACGCTGCATGTCTATGGTGCACACTACTGAGGTTGAAATGATGCCTACATGGAATACTGCTCCACTACACC